>NC_081561.1:9278464-9290533 GCF_022355385.1 Mustela nigripes
GTGCGCGGTTGCTCCGCCGCTTGCCGGGAGCCGGCCCCTCCCCCCGGGGTCTATCTTCCCGTCGCTTTGGATTCACTTCTCCGCCGGTCCTACCTTTCAGAAAGTGGTTGTTTTTCTGTTTCCAGAATTGCTGTTCTTCTTCTCTTCGATCTGCCGATGGATTTTTAGGTGTTTGCAATCTTTAGATAAGCTATCTAGCTGATCTCTGGCTAGCTGAAGTAGTCTTAGCCTGCTACTTCTCCACCATCTTCTATATGCACATTTTCTTCCTGAGTAGAAATCAAACCAGGTGGTAGACCCTTTAATTAGGAGAATATTTTTAACCACACAAAGTCCTTTCCTATGGATAATTTTGACAGTGTTAACTATCTTGTCAAGAATTTTTCTTTGTAATTATATTTACTGCATTGCAGTTTTATATAAAATTAGTTTTAGGTTAACCAAAGGTCTATGATTATAGAAATTTCAGCCCTCATTTAAACAATAAACAGATAATGCCTCTATCAGAGATTCTCCACATATGAGTAGATTGGAATGTTATTCTGGGGCTCCTCCACTTCCATTGATGTGATGAAGCTAACCTAGTGCTTAGAGGGAAATTTATATCTTTAAACACCTATATTAGAACACTAAACTTCCACTTTAAAAAATAGAAAAAGAATAGCAAACTAAACCCAAAATAAGAAGAAATAAAATAATAAAGACTAAAACAAAACCAGTGAGATAGAATGCAAGAAAATAATACAAAAAAATGATGAAGCCAAAAGTTGATTCTTTGACAAGATCAAGAAAAATAACAATACTTTAGTTAGAAGCATCAAGGAAAAAGAAAACACACAAATTACCAAAATCAGGAATGAAAGAAAAGACATTCTTATAGACCTTAAAGAAATTAAAAGAATTATAAGCAATCACCAAGAGCAACATTATACCAATAAATTAGAAAAGTTAGAATACAATGACAAATTCCTAGAAAGACATAATCTACTAAAATTGACTCAAGACAAAACAAGAAATCAGAATAGATACCTTACAAATAAAAAAATTAATTGATAATAAAAATATGCACTTATCAAGAAAACTCAAGCTCAGACAGTTTTGCTGGGAAATTCTATCAAACATTTAAAGAATAAATCACAATTCATTCAATTTTTTTTTTTTTGAGAAAAATAGAGGAAGAGGAAGGACTTCTTGACTCATTCTATTATGTTAGTACTTCTCTGATATTTTAGCCAAATGAATGCATTACAAATTATGAAACAGTACCTCTCATGACTACAGACACAAAATTTCCCAATGAAATATTAGCAAATTGAATCCCACACATTAAAAGTATTAAAACTTTGACAAAGTGGGATTCATGCCAGAAATATAAGGTTGAATTTAATATAAGAACTCCAACAAGATAATATACTCTATTAATATAATAAATGACAAAAATTACATGAAAATCTCAAGAGACACAGAAAAAAACAAATCCAATACCCATTTATATTTTAAAAAATCTCAACAGATAAGAAATATAAGAAAATGTCCTTAAAATTTATCTATTTATAAATAAATAGATAAATAAATAAATAAAAGAACAAACAAAAACCTATAACTAACATCACACATAACTGAAATTGTAAATGAATTTCCCTAAGATTTGAACAAAACAAGGATGTTCTTTCTCACCATTTCTGCTTAAACTTGTGCAGAAGTTTGTGGCCAGCAGGGGCGGGAATAAAAATAAATTCTAAATTAGAAGGAGGAAGCTAAACTGTCTTTATTTGTAGATGACATGATCTTGTATACAAAAAATACCAAAGAACACCTTTACCCTCAATTCCCCTCTAAAAAACTGATTAGAACTAATAAATGAGGGGTGCCTGGGTGGCTCAGTCATTAAGCATCTGTCTTCAGCTCAGGTCATGATCCCAGGATTCTGGGATCAAGCCCCACATCTGGCCCTCCACTCAGCAGGACTGCATCTCCCTCTCCCACTCCTCCTGCTTGTGTCCCTCTCTCAATCTCTCTCTCTTTCTGTCCAATAAATAAATAAATCTTAAAAGTGAAAGAACTGTTAAATGAAGTCAGCAAGGTCACAGGACATAATATATACGTATATGTATATATGCATATATATATATTTCTATGTACTAATAATGAATATATACAAATGAAATTAAGAAAACAATTTCATTCACAATAGCAATAAAAAGATGAAAACACTTGAGGATAAATTTGACAAAAGAAATGCAAGACTACAGAACACGGATAGAGAAATTAAACAAGTCTAAATAAGAGAAAGACATTTCATGTTCATGAAAATCTCATAGATTATATCAACTTGTGATAAACATAGAAGATAAAAAGTGCATCAACTCAGAGAGATGACACGGAGGTCATGATCATATATTAAGGAGTAACAAGTGTATCGTTTCTCACTATTTAAGCTCCAGTGCTTCTTTTTTCCTTTAGTCTCATTCAATCCATTTTTACAAATCATTTCTAATATATGATCATTATGAGCAGTAAAGGAAATTTACCATATTCTCAATTGTTTTAATGACATCAAGTACGTTTCATCAAAGTAGAGGTTCTGAAATTGCATGTGCCTGTATTCATGTTTTCCCGTTTTTCTCCTTTCTTGACTTGGTGTTCCAGTTAGTATCTTGAGTTGGGACATTACTGGCAGATTTTGTTCTATTTATTAAAATTACTTTCCACTGACTAAAGATGGAAATAGGCATACACTTAACTCCTGAGAAACTGAGATTTCTAAATTATTACAAAAAAATTAGAAATCAGATGTGTTCTCAAACTAACAAGGTATCTAATAACCTTATATGACTCTGATGAAGCTTTTAAGAATTGATTCATATAAGGAAAAAAAAGTTGATATACACCAGAAACATATGCTTGTCATAAATGTGAAAAACTATACAGTTATTCAACCTGAATTGAAATTTTAAATTTTGACATAGTTCATTAATGAAGACACTATGTGTTTTTTGGAAATAATATGTTCTTATCACAGCTATTAGACTTCCAGCTGTTTTTTCATAACAATAAATATATTGTGAGGAAAGTTTAACTTAGCTTTTCTTTTGTGTGTATCCTTTTCAGACCATCGTACCTGCTTCTTGTTAAAAGTAATTAACAATACTGAGAAAATGCCTTGAGGATAGTAAAATTAGAATAGGATGCTAATAATTAGGATGAAAACAAAGTTTATTTTTATTCCTGTTCTTTTAATGCTAAAGTCACATAAATATGTAGCTGTTTATAATAAGATCTTACTGAATATTTAATACTTTCTTTCCCTTATTAAACAAGTAATGTGGGGTTGTTTCCTCTTAACATTTAGGACAGTTCAATTTTTTTTCTTCTAAAAAATCTTTTCCAACTAGCTTCCAACAAACTTCGAGGTTTTTAGTAAAAAGTGTGTTAATGTTCCTATTCCATGCTCCACTCCTACTGAATGATGTCTGGCAGGTAGTTTAGCCTGTCTCCACTTGAGTTTCCAAATCCATAAATATGTAGTGATACTATTTCTTTTATTGGGTGATTGTAATAACAAATGGATATATTGCACACAAAACAAGTAGAAAGCATAGCTTAATAAACAAAAGTATTAATAGTGAAGTTTAAACTAAGAGACTTTAAAGAATACGCGCACACACACACGTGGAAATATTATTCAGCCATGAAAAGGAAGAAAATACTTCCATCTGCAGCAACATGGATGGACTTTGAGGATATTATGTTAAATAAAATGTCAGACAAAGACAGATACTTTATGAGCGTACATACATGTAGAATCTGAAAAACAAAAACAAGAACAAAACCCTCACAGAAACAGAGAACTGATTGGTGGTTGCCAGAGGTAGAGGGCAGAAGGTGGGGAAAATGGATGAAGGTGGTTAAAAAGTACAAACTTCCTATTATAAGAAAAATAGGTTTGAATGTAATGGATAGCATGATAGTTGTAGATACAAATACTGTACTGTATATATGAAAGCTGTTAAGAGAGTAGCTCTTAAAAGCTCCTTTCACAAGAAAAATGTTATAACTATGTGAGATGTTGAATGTTAACTAAACTTATTGTGATAATAGTTCTACAGTATATACATAGATCAAATCATCATGTTGTATGCATTAGATTTATACAATGATATATGTCAATTATATCTGAATAAAGCTGGAAAAAAAGCTGTTGCTATATCATGTGAGTGGCCACTTTATAATTTAAAAACATGATTCTGACAGTAAAAAATGAATCATACGATAGTTAATTGTTTATTTTCCTGATTTCTTTTTTGCTTGATCTAGTTAAAGATGATGAATTCTTTTTTATACATACCATGGGACCACATTAATTGCTTTCTCAAAAGTTCTCAGGCATTCTATGTTACTCTAAATGTTTAATTCAAAATGATTATATTGGGCTTGAAAATTCTAATTTAATCCATTTCACTCCATCCAAACAGATTGATGTTTAAATTATAGCATTTCACATCTTGTTATCTTGAAGTTCCCTATACCTCAGTTGTCTCATCTGTAAGACAGATAAAAATAGTTCATCCTTTGGATTGGTTTCAAGGATGATATTTACTATGTATCTTAATACTTGGCACGTAACAAATGTTTAATATATACTTTTTTTAACCAAACAAGTATTTTTCCCCCTTTTCATTGTTCTTTTCTTTTTCTCCTTCCTCCTTCTTTTCTTTCTGTCATTGATCACCTTTTATTCTCTTCTATTCTATAAGCTTTTTATTCCAAATCTACTGGGGTGTTCATTTTTTTTTTTTGTCTGTTTGTTTTGTTTTTGTTTCTTGGGCCATCAATCACTTATTAGTGCTTTTCATTACCTCTTATTGTGATAATTCCTGGTTAGAAAAAAATAGACCTAACTCTAACTTCTCCAAATTATAGAAGAGATCTAGCTCTCTAACTTCATACAGATTGTATTGATGGAGGGGGCAGACATTCATTAAATCATCATGCAAACATGCAATATTACCCTTGGACAAGAGGTACAATCTTTTCCTGAGAACACATAATAGGGAAAACTAACTGACCTAGTCAAAGAATTGGAGCAGGTTTTCCTGAGCAAGAGACACATGCCCAGAGTGTTGAAGGATGATTTAGAATCAAGTAGATGAAAACTCAAGAAAAGAACATTCAAGAG
The DNA here is from genome assembly GCF_022355385.1 of Mustela nigripes. Taxonomy (NCBI): domain Eukaryota; kingdom Metazoa; phylum Chordata; class Mammalia; order Carnivora; family Mustelidae; genus Mustela; species Mustela nigripes. The sequence goes on from NC_081561.1 coordinate 9,283,644, forward strand.
AGGGCAATTATTGGTGCACAAAGTACCATGGGGAAGAAAAAAGCATACATGATGTGGAGGATCAAAAGAACCAACATAGCTAGAGCCCAGCAGAGGAAGAACACGGACAAGATATCTGGAGAAAGCATGGTTAGCCACACTCAGGAATTTGATTTTTTTAAGAACAATGGGAAGCCAAAAACCTGGCATGGACTTTTTTCTTTTCTTTTTTTTTTTTTTTTTTTTTTTCGACAATCATACATGTTGAAAACTGTTATTTTCATAATGGATTGGAGGGGAACCAGGGTGGATGCAGATAGACAACTCAGAAGCCTGCTATAGTCATCTTTGAGGAAGATACTGAAAATGTCGTCTGGAGTGGAGTACTGCAGGTGACCAGAACTATAGAGGAAGGAAAAATCAATGATATTTGCTGATGAATTTAGGGAAGAAAGGTAGCTAAGAGGACACAGTATTTTTGGATTGGATTGTAAAATGGAGGTGTGTTTGGAGGAACATGGAGTGGGAAAGAAAGGAAATACAAATTAGTTTTAACTGGAGAATTTTCTTAGTTTTAGATGACTTGGAGTCTCCAAAAAAAAAAAAAAAATGAAGAAAACAGTTGCATGTATGGGTCCAGAAATCAGAGAATATCTGGGCTGGAGTTGTACATTTGTAAACCATCTATCAATATGCTGTGATTAAAATCACAGACAGGCTTGAAGACAATAAAAAAGAAAAATTACAATTTAAAAAAAGAGAGAGAATCCTCAGGATCAATATTTCATGCCTAAGGTAGATGAGGTTGACCCTGAAAGGGAGATAGAAATGAGCATCAGAAAGGTAGGAAGTAAAACCTGGAAATGGTAGGCTCTAAATGTCAATGGAAGAAAATTTTAAAAATAAAAAGTTAAATGACTGAAGTTGAGAAGTCTTGTACAAAAATAACTGGAAATCTCATATCCTATGAAGGACATCAGTGTGAACATTAATGAAAATGATTTCAGTGGTTCATAAACAAATCCATATTGGATTAGAATGAGTAGATAGAAATAATGACAAAAATAATTTCTATTAAGAAGTTTGGCTCTGAACAGAGAAAACAGAGATAAAATTTACCAGAAGGAAATAAGATGTCAAGAGATTATTTATTATTGGTGTTTAATGAAGGGGACATGAGGACATTGAAAAGCCAGTAAGAAAGTTCCAGTTGGGAGATAGACAGAGAATGAGAAAGAGAAAGGACAAGGAGAGACAGAAACACAGGGGAAGTTTGAATATATAAAAGAGAGGTGACTTGCTTATAATTTACAATCCCTGAGGATGGCATACACAACACAGATGTAGAAATTAGCCTAAGGTAGCAGGAATGAACTTTTTGAATTCTAGCAAGAAGGAAATGAAGTAATAATAAAACTTGGCCATACATAACTATGGTAGACATTTATAAACATATAAAAAATTAACATTTCTCCATCTGGGCTGCTTTCACTAAGTATAACACTGTTGTGACTAATTTTCTAAAAATAGGTTTTGAAGAAGTCCTGGGAAGCCTGAGTTCTACAGCAGAAGGATAAGTCAGAGAGTGTGAAACTGTAATCATCTCTGCCTTCAACAAAGACATAGGGAATGAGACTCAAGACATTCATGTATTCATAGAAAATTGGGACATAGGTGTGTAAACAGAGCAATTTAATTAGCATGATCCTCTAGGTAGAAGTAAATGGTCTATTTGTGTTGGGTTAATGAACTCTTCCAGGGCACTGAATAGAACCGTGGTGTCTTCAAAGGACTCATTGACCTCGCAGGGATGAGCACTTTTCTATCAGAGAGCTCTTTATTTACCAATCTTTACACTCTGCAGGAGAAGGCCACATGTTTATGAGGTATCAGCTTCCCATAGGTAAAGGAAGCGTTTTTCACAGGTTTCGCCCTGATACACACAGCAAACATGACAATTTCTAATAGAATTGTTTTTCTTTCTACACATTAACAAAGCAGTGTTGCACAGGATTGTTTAATTTTATCGGGGTAACAGACAGAAAATAATCATAATTTTCTATACAAGATGACATCTCTGAACTACATCTGATGTTATTCTGTATGGAAGATGTGTGGTTGATGTCAGAGTAGGGGTGATCGAGTGGTTGGTGATTTTTCATCTGTATAGTTGCTGCTTTTTCTAGAGATGAGACATAGCAAAGTTTGCTTGACACCCCTCTGAGCATTCATACAGATAATAAGCATTTGTGAGTCCTTACTGTATGCTGAGCAAATATTACTCTGGGCCATGATGAAGGAGGGCAAGAAAAACAAGACATAAATAAGTGCCTAATCATTTCTGCTAGTTGTAAATAGCACAAGCATCTGGTTTTATTTGAAGTGTCCTGTTTTCTATGTTCAAGCCAAGACAGATAGAAGAACAAAAAAGAAAAATGTACTATTCTTCCCCCCCTTAATTTATTTAACAATTATTCACGGCTTTCTTTCTTTCTTTCGTTCTTTGTTTCTTTCTTTCTTTTAAATTTATTTTTTACGGCTTTCTTATCTTCTGTCTTCCTTATGAGTATAGGGGCTATCTTTCCCAGCCTTGGAAAATAGTGACAGCATCCAGCTCTGGTACAAAGGACAGGCATGCTTGCAGTCTCTTATATGATATTTAGATTTCTTGAGTTTGGGTTCCTTATCTGTAACACAAACCCACTATGTGTGTCAGTTCCAATAGAATTCTTCAGCGTCACCTCTGTAGGACTTGGAAGGCCAAGGCAATCAGCACAAATGTAACCCTCATACTGCTTGTTGTGTTGTGAGTCATAGAGTTTTTTGTCTCTGATCCATGAGTTTCATATCTTCTCCCAGAAGCCATGAAATCATGGCAGGCTAACTTGTTAGTTTGCTAGTAGGGTAAAAATCCCCAAGACCTCATAGTCTCCAAGTTCTTCATAGTCTTTTGTCTAGACGGTTTACAAGTTTCTTTCCTAAGAGTGATCAGGTAAATCATTCAAAGTTTCTGCCTCTCAGAAGAAAGTTGTGTGAACAACTTGACAGAACAAGCCTATGGCAGAACCCAGATGATCTTGGTGCATTCTGGGAGTGGACTAGATCTTCAAACTTCCACCTTGTTTGAGGCCGCAGTTAGTGAGATTGGAAAATCTGAATTACAGATAAATCTTTTGTATTGTGTGATATGTTTAACATTAGTCTTATGGAACTTTGCTTAAAAATCACCTTGGTATTTGATCTTGTTGGCTTATGTTAGCATGCAAAAGCAGAACTATATCTAACTGCTAATAATATTATTAATATGTTACCTTCCCTTTGTGTCTTTCGAATGTGTTTTTTAGACCTTAAAGAAACCATGGTGATGTTTCTTCCACCATTCTTGACTATCGGTGCATTGCCAAAAGACTTCAGGTCAGAAGGGGAAAAAAAAAAATCCAAATTGACTGCATCTTTTCTTATTGCTCAACAACTGTCAAACAATTGAGAAATTTGTTTTGGATAAAGCACTAACATTCCTTTTCCCATCCCCAACCCCTTTCCACACAGTCTGCAGTTTTTCAGCTGACCACTGATTGATGTCAATATGAAAGTTCTCAGACAGAAGACAAGAAATATGTCATGGGTTTTTTAGTTCTCCAAGCTTCTGATTAGGACCAGAGCCAACAATTACACACACTTAGCCCTATTCTCATGAATACAGAGAAAGCAGAATCTCTTTGGGGTTATAGAAAAACGACTCTATTCCTCACACAAAATGACCAGGACCCAACAGCTTATAAAAAAGGCATGGTTCGGGGCATGTGAGGACAAAGAGGAGTGGCGAGTTATTTCTCTGTCGTTACTCTGTGTTCTTTCATAACTGGGACAAGGCCTCAAGCTTACAAAGTAGCTGGGCACACTGGGAACAGCTGGTATACAGGAACCAATTCAGTCCCATCAGAGCAAAGCAACCCCATCCATCATTTATTCAACACATATTTTTGAGTGTGGGCAATGTGACTGCTCTGTTGTAGTGCCTGCATTGTTGTAGGTTTTGGGCAAAAACTGTAACACAAAATTATTAAGGACCTTGCCCTCCTTAAGTAGTCAAGGCGGGATGACAGAAAATGAGGATCTAACATGTGCTACTGAAATTTATTTATTTATTTATTTTTAAAGATTTTATTTATTTACTTGAAGACAGAGGTCACAAGCAGGCAGAGAGGCGGGCGGAGAGAGGAGGAAGCAGGCTCCCTCCCAAGCAGAGAGCCTGATGTGGGGCTCGATTCCAGGACCCTGAGATCATGACCTGAGCTGAAGACAGAGGCTAAACCCATTGAGCCACCCAGGTGCCGCACTACTGAAATTTAAAGGAAAGCAAACAAACCTCGTATAAGGGTTGAGTGAGTATGGATCTATGCAGATTTCCTAGAAGTGACATAACAACTAAGAACTGAAAGAACGGACATTAAATAAGGAACATAATGAGAAGAAAATGAGATTTATGATGTGACCGTCCTGAAATGAAAGGTTCAGCATGATTGCTTTATGGAAACAGAAGAGAGTAATTTATAAAGAGATTGAGGAGGTATGCAGGGGGCTATATCAAGAGCCTTTTAAACTATAGTAGGGATTCAATTAAGGCTAATAGAAATCTATTTCTTTAGAGTCTGTGTTTGCAAAAATAACTCTTACCATAGTATGAATTAAAAATTGAGGCTAGCAAGAGTAGGTTTCAGGACACCTGTTCTATATAAGATAAGGCAACAGCTGATGTTGGGCTACACCGTGAGAAAGATAATGGAGATAATTACAGAGTGACTTAGTATAAGTAAGGTTATATTTCAAGATAACCAGAGAAGTGGCGCCTGGGTGGCTCAGTGGGTTAAAGCCTCTGCCTTCGGCTCAGGTCATGATCTCCGGGTCCTGGGATCGAGCTCCGCATCAGGCTCTCTGCTCATTGGGGAGCCTGCTTCCTCCTCTCTCTCTCTCTCTCTCTTTCTCTCTCTGCCTGCCTCTCTGCCTACTTGTGATCTCTGCCTGTCAAATAAATAAATAAAATCTTAAAAAAGGAAAAAAAGATAACCAGAGAAGAGATAAAAGCGTGTGTGTGTGTGTGTGTGTGTGTGTGTGTGTGTGTGTTTTAAGTCAATAATGAAAGAAATCAAAACTCACTGATCTGGAATCCAGGAACTATTTATAGAGAACACACCCCAAATTAGCAACTTCTTAAAGTCTCTTCCTTTATATTTATCTACAACAACTTATAATGTCTGAATATTATTTCTTAGTTATCTGTTGCTGAAATAATATATACTCCTTATGGAATAAAATGAACATATAAAAAAGTAGAAAATAATCCATATTTTTATTACTAAAAGAAAAATAATATTGACATTTAGTATTTCTTTCCACCAGATTTTTTTTCTTTTTAAGACTTTATTTATTTATTTGACAGAGATAACAGGTAGGCAGAGAGGCAGGCAGAGAGAGAGAGGAAGAAGTAGACTCCCCACTGAGCAGAGAGCCTGATGTGGGGCTCGATCCTAGGACCCTGAGATCATGACCTGAGCCGAAAGCAGAGGCTTAACCCACTAAACCACCCAGGCGCTCCCAGATTTTTTTTTTCAAGATTTTATTTATTTATTTATCAGAGAGAGTGAGCACAGCCAGACAGAGTGGCAGGCAGAGGCAGAGGAAGAAGCAGGCTCCCTGCTGAGCAAGGAGCCAGATGTGAGCCTCGATCCCAGGACGCTGAGATCATGACCTGAGCCAAAGGCAGCCGCTTAACCAACTGAGCCACCCAGGTGTCCCTTCACCAGATTTTTTTACCTAAATTTCATCCTATACACATTACACTGAAATGTATTTTCTTACATATTATAAGATAATCAGTTAGATTTTATTTTAGATAATGTTATGTAGGTATAGATTATATCTAAAATGAATTTAAATGTCTAGCAATCTAACCTTTTAAAAAACTTCCAATTTTCTAAGACCTGATTTTATTTTTGATATAGATGCTTCAAATGGAAACCCATTATTCCAGAATTAATTGAAGTTATTATGAAATAAAATATTTAAATTTATGCTATACTTGTCCATTGCATTGGTATCCACTTTTGTTAAGAAAAATGCAAAGATATTACTCTTTTCTTCTGGCCTATATTTTTCTCTATAATATGGAATTTATAATTTTTTAAAAGATTTTATTTATTTATTTGACAGAGAGAGACACAGCTAGAGAAGGAACAGAGCAGAGGGAGTGGGAGAGGGAGAAGCAGGCCCCCTGAGGAGCAGGGAGGTCAATGTGGGGCTCCATCTCAGGACCCTGGGATCATGACCTGAGCTAAAGGCAGACACTTAATGACTGAGCCACCAGGTAGCCCTGGAATTTATAATTCTTAAACACCTGTGTAATGGGTATCTCTTACCTGATTGAGATCAGGTCTACCTCCCAATTATAATCCCATGGGATTATAATTACATACTTAATTTATGAAAAACATATTTCAGCAATTAAACATTTATAAAATTAGCAAGTTATTTCTATAGATAACTATAGAAATATAGTTTGCATACTTTATATGTAACAAACACATACTAGATATAGCTCATCGGTTTAATGTTCACTCTTTTACCTCTCTTTGTGGACAATAGAACCTGGACAAAATAGGCCTATGATCAAACCCAAGGTGTCCTTGGCACACTCTGGGAGGATCAAGGGCATAAAGTACATTAGAATTCCAGAAGCAAAGAAAAACAAACCACTAACTTATATGAGGACAGACTCCAAAACCTCTGAGACAATCTGAAACATCTACTCAAAGGATAAGCAAAAAGCTAAGAATTCTGAAGAAGTAAGACTTCTACAAATTGAATCAGCATCAACAAGGTCAAAAATGTTACTCTGGACAAATAACAAGGAG
>NC_081561.1:9290543-9411037 GCF_022355385.1 Mustela nigripes
TGGAGCCAGGAGGATTATTTTAGGAGATTAATTCGAAGCACCTGAAGCTCTAACATAGTTAGCAAAGAAACCAGTTTATATACCATACTCACCGACATCATCACTCCCAATCAAAGTATTCCCTTGTTGTTGGAGCCAGGAGGATTATTTTAGGAGATTAATTCGAAGCACCTGAAGCTCTAACATAGTTAGCAAAGAAACCAGTTTATATACCATACTCACCGACATCATCACTCCCAATCAAAGTATTCCCTTGTTGTTACATTTGCTATTGTGGGAAAATCTCTAGTTTACTGTATTATACTTATTTTATATTTTCTTTTGTGTTGCTTTTGTAGGTGTGTTATGATCAAATAATCTTGAATTTAGGAGAAAATCTAAATTCACAGTCCAATGTGGCCAATTACTAGTTCTTGGCACATTATTTCAATTAATTTATGGTTTAATTCATTCATCTGTAATGTGGAGCTAACACACACAATCAGGATTATACAGATTTCAATAAAATCTAATATCATAGCCCAGCAATTATTTATTTTATTTTTAAATAAAAAATAAAACTACATCACAAAACTACATTTCTTTAAACTTTCTGTATTGTTAAATAAAATAAAGACATTATTTTGCATGGTTTATAATAACTAAAACAGGAAATATGTGTATATACCAATCATAGAACAGAAGGTTTATTTTTATGTTGTTTTGGAGAGACTACATAAATGGAAAGTATATGCTGATATAATATCACTTTTGTGTTTAAAATCTATGGACTCTGAAAAACAATCTGAGGGTTTTAAAGGGGTGGGGGTGGGAGGTTGGGGGAACCAGGTGGTGGGTATTGGAGAGGGCATGGATTGCATGGAGCACTGGGTGTGGTGCAAAAACAATGAATACTGTTACACTGAAAATAAATTAAAAAAAAATAATAATAAAAAAATTTTAAAAAATAGTGGGTTATGGGCCATTCCCTTCACACAGATACATGGAATATTTAAATTTGGGACAATAGAATGAATACTTAGGTAACTTAAACTAATCCCCATCTAGTCCAACCATTAATAAATTTGATGCACTTTCTCCCTATCTTAGTATTTTATTGCTGCACAACAAATTACCACAGACTTAAGGACTTAAAACAAGACAAAACTGTTAGCTCATAGTCTCATGGGTTTGGAGTTCAGGTACAAGCTAGGTGGGTCCTTTACACATGGTCTTAGCTAGCTGATACCAAAGTATTGTCTGGAGCTCAAGGTCGTCCTCCAAGCATACTGGTTGCTCACAAAATTCAGTTCCTTGAGGTTGTAGGACTAAAGTCCCTGGGTTGTTTTGTTTTGTTTTGCTGGCTATCAGCTGAGTGTCATTCCCAGCTCCTGAGGCTGCTCTCATAACTTGACAGATTACTTCATAAAAGCCAGCAGGAGAATCTTTCTCCAAGAGACTAAGAAAAAGGCTTATATAACATAATACAGTCATGGGAGTGACTGTCCTGACATATTCAGAGGTTCTGTCCATACTCAAAGGAAGGTGAATATGGGACACATATACTAAAGGCCAGAAACTTGAGGAGTCATTTAAGAACTCTGCTGACCACACTTCTTACCTGCTTATTGTGTAATATGGTAGTTTACACAATGAGAACGCCCCCAGAAAGTTAAGAAACAAACAAAGTCATAACTAACCAAGAGGACCACACCGTATAACACAGTAGCTCAAACACTTCCCTCCCTTGGCAAAACAACTCAAAACCTTATTAATGAGAATACTTTGAGACAGATTCGTCCTGCCATCAGGAAACAATTTTTTTTTCTGTTTATATCTGACCAGATTTTGGTGTAAATTGGAAAAGAGCATCCCATCCTAGGGGACAGAGTACAGCCTCTATTTCAGCCTTCATCCACCTCTCTGGCTAAGCATCCTGGTGCCAACACAATCTGCACACCAAGGAGGCCCTGTTACCGTAGGGAGCTCTGAGTGTGGAAACCGAAGCACCAGGTCTTTCTTTGAAGTAACATGAGCGAGGCCCGGCCATTTTATCTTCCTAAAGCACAGATTTCTCATCTTTAAAAAGTGAATAGTAATGGTTCCCCTACCAAAGAATGGATTGTTTTAGGGAGCAAAGAAGGTAACTCATATTGAAGGACCATCAACTATAAGATACCATAAACATGTACTATGATATACTTTGACCAGGCACAGGGCTAGGCTGAACCAGGGGAAATGGCCATCTTTATGGGTCAAAACAGTTGGGTTGAATCTCAGCCACTTCATTTAAATCAACATAAAAGTATAATTCTTTAAATGCTACTTATTCCTAAGGGATATCGGTAAATATCTCTCCTTGAAAAATTATCTGTGTGTCTCTTGTATCAACAGAAGTCATCTATAAGAATTAGGATTGTAGTATTTATAGCTCAGAAAGACATATTTTCCAGTAAAAGAGGGGAAAATCTTGTGTCCTCAGGTTTTTAAACCATATAATCGTAAGTATTATTAAAAGAATATCCCTGGTTTACACACTTCACAGCACTCACCAAATCACATACCCTCCCCAAAGTGGGAGTTACTCCCTCAGGAGCAACCCTCAGTTTGTTTTGTGAGATTAAGAGTCTCTTATGGTTTGTCTCCCTTCCAACCCCATCTTGTTTCATTTCTTCCTTCCCTAAAGGGTGTGGTTTGTGGAAACCAAACATCAGTTTCAGGTACCATTGGTAGAATTGTAGTACTATGTCTACTGTTGGTAGCTAATGGCAAGATAACCCAGGGAAATGCAGGTCCTCAGCTGAACTGAGAGACTTTAACTGCCTTGATGACTTACTGGTGAGAAGAGAGATACAACCTCTGTTTCTTCTCCTTAGATCTGGAATGATCTTAGAGTTCCATATTACTCATATCATGCTTTTGATGTTCCACATTGTTTTAAGGGTAAAATATTAATAATACAGCTTTGAACGTATTTTAAACCAATTTTCATATCGCTGTAAGGGGTGCACTTGTAATTTGATCACTTTGTTCTTTTGCATTTTTGTTCATGTTTAGGTTTGCTAGAAAGATATCCCCAGAAGACTAAAAAGTAGAAAACTATATGCGATAGCAGAATTTTGAAAATTAAAGAGTAAATTATAATGAAGATATACAAAATAAAATTTTCTATTATATTAAAGTCAAAAAATAATTTGCTGATAGATTTTTCAAAAACATATGCTCTTAATATTTTCAAAGTACAACAAACCTCATGAAATATGAAAGTAAACCAGTAGAGTCTCGGAAGTATTCCCTAATAAAAGAAAAGGTTTGAGGTCACATTTAAGTATAAATGGGGAGTTTCTAAACATCAACTATTTGTTAAACTGAAACTTCAACAGAATCATTTTATTTTTAAGGAAAGAAAAAAGAAAATATCCTGGGTGGAGATGAACAGTAGTCTTCATAGGGGCACAGGAATGGGAAGATACACCTCTTGAATTAAGACCATAAGGGAAGACATGTCATCTGTCACTGCTGGCAGCAGGCTGGCTAAAGCTACCGGCAGACACAAAAAATTAGGAGGGACTATAGAGGTCAGAGAACAGTCATCGTCATAAAAGTGGGATCCACCAGCAACTGATATAATGTTATATTCTGATTTTACCTCAATAAAATAAAAAAGAACCTTTCCAAAATAATTCTGAGTGTACACCCCCACACCCCTCCCCAGACAACAAGGCTCAGATTCAACTTTGCCACTCAGATACAGAGATCTAAATTAATTGAAGTTTGCTCCTGGCGTTAAGGAACTGCCTCTTCTCAGGGCCAAACCCACCCTTCCTTGTGTTGCTTTGGGGGTGGGGCGGGGACTCTATGCCTCCAAGGGGCTTTGCTTGCCGGTTTCTTGTTAGACTCTGGGATGGAGAGTCCACAATGAGGTGGCAAGGCTGGGAGCATGGAGAGGGGACTTCTCTTTCCTGTGTCTTTCTCATGGGCTCCCTGCAGCTCTGCTGTCTGCTGTTGTATCACGCAGCCAGGCAGAGCCTTCCTACAGAAGTGGCTCTATCTAGTTCGTGGTCTCTACAGCAACGAAAGAAGCAGATGCTTCCTTAGAGGCTCGCAAGCTTTCATAATTCCAGCCTCCTGCTTTTCCCCCTCAGTTCTAGGGGTAGGAGCTGCTTCCAGAATCTGTACCTCTGTAATATCTTTGGTTTTCATCTTTTTGGTTACCTCATTAACAACTCTACAGCTAGCTGTCCCCTCTTCACATTAAATGCACTCTGCTTATGTAGCTGGTCTGGTTCCGGCCTCTTGCCACTTGATACTGACTTTATAATCTTCAAATCCGTATTCTGCCTCTTCCCTCTGATGTATATTTTTCTCAGTGCTCTTTTTTGGTTTGTGTATCTATTTGTCGGTAAGAAAGGTGGTGAACATTAGCTCTAAGAGTTTTGTGGGCGGATGTTATATTTTTAGGCGGAACTACAGAAAAAACGCAAAATTTAAAAAGGCTCCCAAACACGAAGAGGGGAGAGAACAAAGAACTAAAACAAAGTGGAAAGTTTAATGGAAAGAATGATTCTTTAAAAATAAAATCATAGTATAATAAAAAGTAATATGAAGAAGAAATTTAATGTATCAATATTTACTATAAACTGTAAATAAATTCTATTTGCCTTTTAAATGGTAGAAATCCACAATCTGAGTAAAACTTCATTATTTAACTTAGCTATTAATTTATAAGCATCTAAAACATAATGACCCATAAATTAGATTTCATGTTCACCATCACTGGTCAAGAGAGGAATGTATCATTGTATCATTTTGATACATTTACTTTCTCTTTATAACCTGTATTTTATCCTCAAGAATTTCTAGACCGGCACTCTTGTACTTTTAGCTAAATTTCTCCTTATATCACTGCAGACTCACACACAGGTTTAAGTTCTCTTTTTGATTTATATGTTTGCATCCCTGTGTGTATCTTACATAAGTGAACACCAAGACAAAGAGTTTCCGAATTGCAGTGGACTCAACAAAGAAACTCCAGTGTCTAATAAAAATGGTCTTTTTTGAAAATTTCATCTTTTGAGTATGGTGGCAAGCAGAAGTCAATCAATGCTTTTGTTTAATATGCTGATACTTCCCCAATATTCACCAGGCTTTTCCCCACTGCTATCAGGCTCTGAGCTAAGCACCTCATATGAATTTGCTTACTCATCATCGAAACTCCATGAGGTAGAACCTGTGGTTGTTACCTGCTGTATAGTAAGTCTTCCTAAGGAGTTTCCGTAAGATTAATCTAGGTCACAGAGATAGCAAGGGCAGAAATGGGGTTCGAACCCAGGGTGGTTAACACCCTTAAAGTTTGCCCATCCTGGATTTGAATCTTTATGGGAGGTAAGGAATGTGTCCCTTGAGTCTAATATGACGAGCAGAGCAAACCTGAAGAGGCCAGTCAAACTCGGAGGGTCACATTGCCGCAGCCATACTCCTTTGCTACCATCATTTAGATAAATAGAAACATAGATGATATTCACACATATATATATAAATAATTTTTGTTGTTGTTCAGAAACCTGTAAGTAGTTGACTCATTGTATTGTGTTTTCTTCTTATTTTATCTTTGTATTCTTGGGCTCTAGTAGCTCAGAAGTATTAAGGACACAAAATGTTCAGAAGCCCACGTAGAGTCCATTCATTTAGTGCCCCATAAAGGGGGGCTCAGGCAGTTTTTACTAAACACTGGACACGTTGAACAGTCACAAACAGCACCTGGGCACTGACCCAGCAAGGAACTCCCCCATCTCCAATCCCCCGTCTTGACCTTTTGACTTTCAAAAACTAGGGCAATGTCCATTGTGCTATTCAGGTACAGAGATATGCTTAGAACCATGTTGACTTACCTGTTAAATGTCCACAGGTATTGCAAGGACATCATAATGAAGAGGTACACAAATATTGACATAGGTCCTAGAAATTAAAAGCACACAACTAAAGGAAAAATGCAAAGCCTTTCTTGAAAAGGACAAACCATAGACGCATTATAAATTTCAACCGAAGGTTCATTTTCACTTGCCTCTTTACTTAACCCTCTGCTGAGCATTGCGTATGGGGCATTTCAAACCAATATCACTCAAAATGTGTTAGAACCATCACCTGATAATTGTCTTCCCTGGAAGATAATGCGTCTCCATAAATAAACAGTGGGCTTAAAGGAGTAGCTATTTTTAGACAATTCAGGAGAGAGAAGAATTAATGCAGTGATAATAAGGGGTAAAAGTTCAGGAAGTGGATACGTGTCAAAGAATTAACACAAGTGTTTTCTGTCTTTGGGGATGAGATGGGTTGGTAGGAGAAGGATTGTCATTGGCCTTTAGCGCTTTGTTGCTGAGTAAGTGAAAATAAATGGAAAATGCGGTTCTTCCAATTTCAAACTGTTACAATATGGTTACTTTCATGCCCTACAGAGAATTCCTGAAGGCACAAACCCAGTCACAAATCGGTACACATCAGCATTTTGCATAAAAGGAAAACATCCATATCTGACTCAAGCAACGATGAAATCAATACAGAAACATTTCCAGAGAAGTCCTGCAGGTTTTTTTATGCATTAACAGCTAGTATATGGTACAAAAAAATCTTCTGACTGTTTAATAAATCAACTTTAGATCCACAATCCCTAAACTTCCATGATTTTCTTTATCATCGCCTAGAGAGCACCCTGCAGACATTAAGTTGCATTTTTTCCCCCTACTGTTTCTACCCTTATTAGATGGTTTATCTCTCTGCTGGTTTTTTGATGGGTTTGAATACAGGGGTTAAATTCATATCTCAGAGTCCTTCTACCACAGCCTCCTCCAAAGCCTGCGGAATATCATAAAAAAAAAAAAAAAAAAGGAGCATCTGACCAACTCCGGAGCCAAAATGCTGTCCTCAGCTCTCTGGCTTAGCCTAAACCCTTCTGTCAATAAAATTATGTCCATTCACATAATTGCATTTGATTTTATTTACCACTGAATGTCTGAACTATTGGCATGAGTCAAACAATTATTTTATACATTACAAAAAACATACTTGAAAAGGATTTTATGGGTGTATTAAATAAACCTCGCATTTAAATAACTTCAGGTAATTTTGAATATTATATAACATCTTGTTGGCACAGAAATCTATCACTCTACATGTCATTAAAAAAATAAATTTGATGCTTTTAACAAGATAGAAACGCCCATGTGACATGCGATTGGCACATTATGAAGATGCTAGTATTGAATAAGAAGGAGAAAATATTTTCCTTTCAATAACTTAGCAGTCATTGTCATCTAGGCAGAACAAAGAAACCAATCAATCAGCATGGTTTGTTTTGGTTAGAATCCTCAGATTTTAGGCTAGATCTTCTTGCTATGCAATACCAAAACCTGTTGTGATGCCAATCATACACTTGTATTGAAAATACCCACGTGCTTCTGATTGTGCCTCAGTCTTCTCACCTGTAAATTGGGAATAGTATTGGCTGTAATTTTAGGGCATATACAAATTAACACTTGACCTCATGCACTGATTCACACCTAACATATATTAAGTACACAATATATTTAGCTGTCAGCGTTCCCGAGCGCCTCATTAGATTGTAAATCCTTCAGAGTTTACACTGGTAATTTCTGGGTTGTTTTTGTTGTTGTTGTTTTGTTTGTTTGTTTGTAATTTTATTTAATTTTATTCGTGTTCCAAGATTTCTTGTTTATGCACCACACCCAGTGCTCCATGCAATATGTGCCCTCCTTAATACCCACCACCAGGCTCACCCATCCCCCCACCCCTCTGCCTTCCAATTTCTGAATTGCTAACCACCTAAACTACAATTTGTTAAATTAATTGCTACTTAGGAACTTGTGAAATGCATATAAAATTTTACAAATGGGCAAGTAGTTCCATTTCATGATGAGTTTAGATAATACTTAGATATAGGAAAAACATGTACTTATGAAAGAACCACACATGTATATTATATAACCAATAGGGTCATAAAGAAATTCTCCAAATAGGCAAGTAACACAAGGAGAGTGGCCAGAGAGCTTTCACGTAGCACTGGAGTGAAAGGCCGTCAGCCCTGCACTGTCCCAGAAAAATAGCATTTTCTGTTTAGCATCCTCTGCCTCTTATTTCCTAACATCTTAGGGGAGGAAAGGGAGGACTGACCTGTGTCTCCTTACAGCTACCTTTATATTCATGAAAAGCAGCACTTGGGGACTTTTTATGAAGAAAGACTCAATGTTCTTTCCACCTCATCTTTTGAGCCTCTTGGTTCTGGGAAGTGTTTTTTCCTATAACCTCACTAGCTTGTGAAATAGTGCCAGAAAATTTCAGATTTGAATTCTTCCCCTGGCATTAGTCAGTGATGTTTCCTTTGACAGGACACATAACGAATTGAGTCCTCCCCTCTGTGAATGAGGACAGGGATGTCTAGTTCGCAGGGTTGTAAGGATCAGAGGTAAGGATTTGCCTCTGGTAAATAGAACAGCTGTCACAACACACGTCCAGTAGAAGGTGGTCATGATTATTATTGACATCACCGTTACTTGTATGTTTTGCTTATTGTCTTACAGTTCCTATGTAGTCCAGAAGGAGGAAAAATAGGCCGGTAATTAGGTTTGCTTTGTTTGAAAGCATTTATTGACTGGTTATTATGTGCTGGCTATCTGTTAGGCACTTATATTTCAGTAAACAAGATGCTTGTAACCACTCTTCTCCTGGGCATTCTTATTAGCTACCAAACAGTCGGTGTAGGATAATTAAGTGTGACAATTCTGCAGAGCAAAAGTTCAACATGGGCAAAAGCATGAGGCAGGGAAAATTGGAGTAGGGACTATAAGAGCTGGAAATGAGAGGGCTGGCAGTGCGGAGGTGTAAGAAGTTCCTGCTGGAGCTTGTAGAGGGATGAGGGACATTCTATCTCTGTGCCTCATCTGTGAAATGGGGAGAAGAATAGAACCCATCACATAGGACATCTCTCAGGATGAGATAGTGCAAAAGGCCTCCAGAGAGAGTTCTTGTAAAGATTAAATGAATATGTGGGAAACCCTTCAAACAGTACATCGCACGCAACAATGTTGAAGATCGTATCTGTGATAGTGATGATGATGGTGATGATGGTGATGATGATGGTGATGATGGTGATGATGATGATGATGGTGATGATGATGGTGATGATGGTGATGATGGTGATGATGATGGTGATGATGATGGTGATAATGTACTCGAGGCGTAGGCTGTGGGAATGGAAGTCAGTATGTGCTCAGATAGTGAAGGTCCTTACCTACTGCGGCAGCATTAGTAAAAGCTTCCTAGGGAAACTGGATGTTTTAAGATGAATGAGCCTCTACCAAGTCAGGTAGTGGGGTGGAGAGGTAGAGGAAGAGCATTCAAGGTATTTCGGTAGCTGCCGGGAGTTCCACACAACTAGTCAGCAGTCCGACGGAACTTTTGATGCAAGCCACATATGTCATTTGAATTTGCTTAGTAGCCACATTTTTAAAAATGTGAAAAAGTAAAAAAGTAAAATCAATTTTAATACTGTATTTCATTCAACCCAGTATGTCTGAAATATCAAAACGTTCACCTTTCAATATGTTAATATAAGCACATTAAAGAGATGTTTTACATTCTTTTGTTCATACTCACCCTTTGAAATTTAGCATATACTATACTTAGAGCACATTTCACTTTGGACTAGTCACATTTCAAGAGTTAAATGTACAGGTGGCTAATGACTACCACATTTGACAATGCCAGGCTAGACGTTCATTTACTGCCTTTTCTTCTAGCCTAGGGAATTCATACCTTATCCTAGTTGGGTAGATAGACAATGGGACAGCCGAGAGATGTAATGACTAAATTTAGCTTTTAGAACGTTCACCTATTTGCAGCTGTGTGGAGGATGAAGTGTGGGAAGTAGGTGAACAGAGCCTATAAACAAGACAGCCATCATGGTAGTTGCCCAGGTGAGGACTTAGGAGCTGGAATAAGGTTGTCACAATGGGGATGGAAAGGAGAATGATGTCAAAGGATGGTAAGGAAGCCGAATGCACTGAGTTGGATGACAGAGTCCCCATGAGGCTGGGGAGGAAATGGTGTGAGAAGAAGAGGCAGGTTTCTGAGGCTCATGCCTGACTGTTTGGGCAGTGGTGGTCACTCAGTCAGAGAATGACAGGGAAATGACTTCTAACTGTACACATTAACCGTAAACAGAGGCAGTTTTTTGTGCAGAAGCAAAGTCTTGCTATAGATTAGACTCCTCAAAAACATTATTTGCCACAAAGTAAGAATGCATCTTAATCATCCCCTCAATCGAAGTTTTAAACTCAGACTAAAATCTCTTTTATTAGGACATACTTCTATTTCCCATTTAAGCCAACGGACATGTAGAGTCTTTAGTCATTAGCGAGTTGTTACGTGGCACCACAGCATGAATTTTGCAAGCAGAATGTCTGGGTTGCAATGCCAACTCCACCATTTACTATGTAACCTTGGACATTGCTTAATTTCTATGTGCCTCAGTTTCCTCAACTGTAACAAGGAGTTAGTGATACTATTAAGCTCTTAGGTTGGTAAAATGTTTGGAATGATTTCTAGCTTACAGTAAGCACAACATAAATATCTGTTAAATAAACATGTTTTAGGCAACCCGATAGAACATGACCTCTTTGAAAATAGACAGGTATCTTCATTGTCTAAAGCACTTATGTCTTATTTGCATATCAAGAAATTTTAAAAATGTTACTTCAAATTAATCTCAAATATTTTCATTAAAGGGATTGGTCAGAGAGTATCTGTTGTTTGTTTGTTTTTATAATTTTAATTTTTTTATTTCTTTTTTTTTTTATGATTTTAGTTATTTGTTTACTTGAGAGAAAGCATGCATGCAAGGGGTGGAAGAGGGGGAGAGAGAATCCCAAGCTGACTCCGAGCTAAACATGGAGCCTCTTGTGGGGCTCAATCCCATGACTCTGAGATCATGACCTGAACTGAAAACAAGAGTCAGATGCTTAACTTGCTGAGCCACCCAGGTACCCCAAAAGTAAATCATATTTTTTAATCTCCTGAATATGGACTATGGTCACAACAAAGAACCTCTACTGACAGATAATCCTTTAACATTTTATAAAACTTTTAGTAAAGAACAATGAAAAAAGTAAAAAAAAAAAAAAAGAGAGAGAGAGAGAGAGAGAGAGAAAGGAAACAAGAAAATAAAGGGAATTTTTTTATTTACAAAAATATTTTTTCATGTATTCTTCTAATTTCTTTCTCTGGAATTGAAATGTTCATTTTTATCCTTAGTTCTTGGGAGAATAAAAGCATTTATAAAAGAAATCCTGGCTTAATTTGTATTTTGTTCTGTTTTATTAAATACCCATTACGTTCTATATGAAATACCTCAGGACAATTAAACCAGGAATTTTTTAAAAATCTAGGAACCATTTCAGGATATTGTGTTCTTAATTCTGTATTATAATGGCATCTAATATGTGCCAGACTCCATATTAAATAGTTCATAAAAGTGTTGGCATATCACGCTGTGCAGGTTGGAATGTAGTCAATTCTATTTGGGGTGAGTAAGTTAGGGATCAAAAGAACACCCACACACTTGATAGAGGAGCTGGGTCTCTCAAGATGAATGTTCTTTCCTGTGGGGGTCGGACAGGGAGAGGATGGGTTTCCAGATAGAGCCTGTCACCATCAAGAAAGAGAAAAACATGGCAGATTCTCTATGAGCTGTTAGTTGAGTGGGCTGTTGGGGACAGGCTTGTAGGTAATTCAGTCAGTGCTGGATAGATGGAACATCCCATACTTTAGAAGGAAACTGAGGTAAGGGATGACCCTCACATAGAAGGAGACATTACATAACATTGAAATGTTTAAAGCCAACATTAGCTCCGAAGAAGTCAATGCATTGAATAAGGTCACATCAGTTTTCTTTCCCATAGGATATTAGAGAAAAAATCCCTGCAGAAGCTTTTCCTTTTGTTTTCTATGAATTCTCTGATGTTGGAATTTTCTAGATGAAGGAGTTCCCCATGTTTGTTTTGTTTAGGAAACCATGTGCCTTTTGAGTGTCACAAATCGAGATAGTTTTCCTGTCTGCTCCCACATCTGAGAGTGGAAGAGCAGGGAGAAAACCAAGGGCAAGCTGTTTCAGGTTACAGACTCAAACTACCAAGCTGAGGCCGATGATGTCACACAAGGAAGAATCATATTTATAGTATTTGTGGGGATGAAAGGATGGAAGGAGAGAGCTAAAAAGAAGTCTCCTCATTTACCTTTGCCTATTTTGGAAACCTCACACTCTCTTGATTTCAGGTGGCAGCCATCTTGACTCAGATCCATCGCTCTATCTCTTCCCATGTTCTCCTTGTGCCTCACCTAATAAGAGAATGCTTCAGTAGCCTCATTTTCCAGAGAGCCTCCCTATTGGGCATGTAATTTTAATCTGGTCATAAAATCACAATCAGCGATGTCATTTCCATCAGAGGTAGACCAGATAACCCGCACCATGTGTGGAGATGGGTGGTAGACATCATCTTTGTTTGTCAACTACTATATGTATCTGCCCTCGGAACAACGGGGCCCTGACGGGTAGTTCCAAATTTGTAAACACATACTACAAGTTATTTATTTGTCAAACCAATTCCTATCCAAATTTGAGAAGAATCACATTTTAGAGTAAATAGATAAATTATTTTTTAACATAATTCTGTCAGAGAACGCCACCACAAAATGATACTGTAATTCATTCATCTTTAACTTAAATGCGGCAAAGGTATCAGCAAGCCCATTGGAGGAGAAACCAAAAATCCTGGATTCTCTGTGTGATCCTGAGGAAGTCACTTGACCTCACCTATGAAATGAGAGAAGGAGCTTGTTGTTTCTTAAGCTTGCCTTCAGTTCTGTCATTATGTAAATAAAATATCTAAATATCAAGTAACTTGAGTGGTTGCCAATTTTTCATGCTGTAAATCCAGTAGGATTATAACAAATATAAGGTGTCTCAAATTCAGAAAAGAAATCAGTGATATCATTTTAGATCTGCTAATTTAGTAACCTAATTTATAAACCTAACCAATTATTAATGATGACTTTAGGGTTTTTGTAGGATTATGGTAATAAGTTAAATGAAATTATCCTAACTTAAGATCTTAAATTTTTATATAAACATTTTTGGCATATCTTATCTGCTTTATGATCTATCATTGACAACTTAATCCAATTATAACAAGAAATAGTTGGCTGCTTAAAATATGCATTTAAGAACCTAAATCAGGGTCTTGGCACCAAAAATTAGGTATGTGAGGAATCAAGTACTAATATGAAGTTCTAAATATAGAAATTTGTTCACTAATAAGGTCTAGAGCTTGAAAATTAGGCCAGCATTGTGCTTTACAAGCTAAATAACCACAGTTAAAACTAAAATTGGGAACTTTGGACAAACATTTAGATGCTGCTGCTTTGAAGTTCAGAAAAGTAATATGAACAACTGCAAACAAATGTCACATTGATTTTATTTGAATTAATTACCAACATTTTGGTGTTTTTTTTTTTTTAATATATACAGTACTTTGAGTGAGTAACAGTCTCTGAATGGTTATTGAATTCTCTTGCATCGTTCGTAAGTATAGAAAAGTCTAGTTTTTTTTTTAATTAGCTATATATTTTGTTATATTTATAAAGAAAAACAATTTCTTTCCAGTATATAGGTTGATAACGGGTTAATATTTCTTAGAAAACTTTATCTGTAGAGATCATAAAAATCGCATATTTAGAGAATCAGTTATTTGCTTTTAGAAAGGAAGAGGTATTTAGAATTATATTCAGAGCTGCAAATTTTCATGATTGAAAAATATAAGAATTAGATTGTTTACACCAAAAATCTTCAACCAGTAGAGTGAATTAGAATTGGAATACACCCATTTTGATTCAGAAATATCTGTATATAAATCAGGGCTCTGCTACTCTCTAGTTATTTATTTTTAAGTGCATTTAATTTCTCTGAGCATGTTTTCCATCTGTAAAATGGCTTAATGTTTATATGATTGTTTAGAATATTAGTAAAGCAGTGCGTGCAAGGGCTTAACAAAATCCTGGCATACAGAAATGCTTAACAGAGGATATCTTTTGTTTAGGACTCTACTATGCTCCAATAATAATAGATCCTCAAATAGTAATTTCTTATAATAACACCCAAGAGCCCTGACTGATGTTACATATTGAAAAATCTCCCTAATTCGGTTTGATCTATGCCATCTATGTATCTTCCCTGAGTCTTTGGCTTCAATGCTTAACCCTCGGGCCTCACTTTACCGTACTAATGTCTGCCCTAGCATTGTTTCAATGAGCTTAACAGGACCCTCTTGAGAGAAAACTGGGCATTTCTGTTCCGTTAATGGGAATCGTAGTTTGCAAACAAGTTAGTGATGGTGTTGTTTGGGGGATGTTAACTGCCAAATGCTATTTAAGATATACTTTTCATTTGCCCTGAAAAAGCCACATTGCTTTGAAAGTCCCTGCAGATTTCCTTAAATGAAATCCAGAATATGTTAAATTAGAACCATTCCTTAAAGATACTGATTACACACTGATCTTTTAGCAAAGTATGCAAATTAAGCCAACTTTGCAATTTGTAAAGAAAGTATGATTATTTCAAATAATCGTCTAATAATAAAAGGAACCACCTAAATGTACCTTTGCTTATCAACTAGATAGATGGGTTTAAGTACTTTATTTCAGAACTACGTGCACATGGTGTATGGCCAAAAGAGCGGCCAGCTACCTTGGCTGGCTCGCAGTCCTACTCAGAGCAACAAGGCCAGGTGCTCTGCACTTTGGAATTTGCTCTCCATAGAGTCAGACAAGCTAGAGTAGGGTGACCCTGGAAGCATGGTGCAACGCCCATTTATTTACTCAGGGTTCTGCCTCTGGGGGCTGGACTGTAGAATGAATAAGTGTTTGAGACCCAGTGGAAGGTCCAGACTAATCCATTTTATCAATATGTTCAGATTCTGTTTGTGCTTCTGTGCTTTGTTATTTTAGGGCCCCAAACCTGTGCATATTTTGATTGCTGCGCTCTTTCACAAAGGCAGGCTTGAACACCATGAGCTTCCATTAAATGAGAGAAATTTTCTTCTGTGGGATTTGTTCTTTCCTATCCGTTAAGGGAGATGGCCTGCTTTTCAGGGTCACAAGTGTCTGGGGCTCTTATTTCCCTTTTCTATTATGGTATATATTTGAAAAAAAAAAAAGCTTAAAACTCCATTACAGAATGAGAACTTGCTTTTGACAAGTCATACCCTTACCTTTGCCTTTGAATAGGGCGGCATGCTGAATCTGGCGCTGGTTCTCAGTCATTGACATAAAACCGGGGAAGCTGCCCTTCTGTTAGAAGCGTGCCTGCACAGGTGTTGGTCCCTATCTCCAAATGTAACTTTGCATCATTAAGCTCAAAATTAAATATGCATTTTCAGCAAAATACCAAAGTTTGGGTTTTGAAAAGACCCATTAAAAATCTTGGTGATTTAAGGACTTTTTTTCCATAGTTTTACTGGGAGGAAGAGTAGTTAGTAAGACTCATTTCATAGAGAATAGGGGAAAAGATTCTCCTTTTTTTTAAGTTAAATGAGTTAGTGGAGGCCATAAAAAGTGAGTCCCAGTGCTTGTGAAGGTCATAATTTCTAAGGGTGCAACCTTCAATTCTGATTAAGGACAGTGGCCTAAAAATAAATTAGAACAGTCCCTAAAATGTTACATATAAAAAAAATATTTTAAATCTTTATGAGTTCTTTTTACATTGAAAACACAATGCATAATTGTACAATTATATTTGAGGAAGGGAATTAAGCCATTTTCTAAAATTTATTTTACTCCTTTGTGAC
Organism: Mustela nigripes; assembly: GCF_022355385.1. Lineage (NCBI taxonomy): Eukaryota > Metazoa > Chordata > Mammalia > Carnivora > Mustelidae > Mustela > Mustela nigripes. Next base: position 9,306,434 of record NC_081561.1, read on the forward strand.
TTGAAAGGATTCCCTTAATATGATTTAATTTTGATTTTAGCAATTAAACTTTCTATATAATGAAAAGGCAGTGACTAGTCATAGAAGAGAGTGTTACAAGGGATATAACCTTTGGAAGTATTTGAGTCTGAAAAATAACAAGTTAAAAGACTACAGTCTAAGAGGGAGGCTATGTAAATGTGATATTATAGTCCTTACATATATTTACTCAATACTTAACTTCTGTCCTGCTCCTACATGTATCATGCAAATACAGATTTACCTTTAAGAATATATGCCTGGGAACTTTGGTTATTTAAAAATATATGTTAAGTAACTTATCTGTATTCATAAAATTATATTAGCACTGTCAGAATTGGCATGCTATATGTTATTTAATGAGACAGTCTATACTTCTACGAAGACTGGATTTGCTACTTTCAATATCCAGGTCAGAAGAAAAACAAAATAAAATAATACCCTCCCCTAAATTATACAAACAGAAACCCATATGCTTTCAAGCTGAATGACTTTTCCCCATAAATGTCAAGGCCAGTTTTTTTTTTTTAAGGTGTTGTTTTAGAAAGAAAATGATTTTATGCACTCGATATCCACAAGATGCAACTTGATATTCTGTTTTAAAACCTTCTAAAAATATCTCCACCAATCTCAAAATCAGTTACTGAAGCTTGTCCAGTTGGTCACGGGTTAGCTGTCCTGTTTGCAATGTGGCTGGACGACATTCTTATTCTCACTTATAAGGTGATACAGAATATCCAGTTCTTTCTGAGGAATTTTTTCTCTCAGTGGCTTTAAATATGAGGGTAGAGAGTTGGAAGAGGTAAGGGCATGGGTGCATTTAGATCTACTTGTTAATTTAATCATCTTTATTAGAATTTTATAAACTTATAATCTGTTAGAGCTAAGTGTGTGCGATTGCATGATTTTTTTTACACAGATCTGCTTCATTCTGAACAAAATCTTGCAGACCTGTAAAATGCATTGAAAACTGTCCCATCTTCATCTTTCCTTTTTTTCATATACTCCTTCTTTTCATATACCTATAAACGACCCAATTTACAAGCATGCAAGCTGATATGCTCCTTTTCTGGTTTTTACTCTTCTTTAGAAAAGGTAGATCACAAACGCATTAGCATAGACAAACTGCTGTAATCAGTAAAGTTTGAAGCTGACACACTTAAAGAGTCCTGCTTGCCAAAAATAGGATTTCATTTGTACTGTCATTTTTTCCCCTGAACCAGTTTTGCCAATGCTATAGGAAATGCCAACTTAGGGCGTGCAAGATTGGGGAACATAACGTTTCAGTAGGTGGCGCTTCAACACAGCCCACCTGCTTGAGGGCGCGTGTGTACTCAACTTTCTCATACCTGAGGTTCTTTGAAGAGGCTTGGCCCAATTTGCTAACGGTGCAGCAAGATTGTTGTCTTCGCTAACAACTACCCCAAATGCAGCTGAAACATCTCAACAGAACTGTTCGTATAATCCTTGGTCATTATTTGAATGCACACACATTCATACATACCTACACTAGCTCTACTTTTGAAATGAAAAATCGGAGAAAATCGATCTTAACATTTCGGGGATAGTTCAGGAATTTCAGCTTCATCTGTCTTTATTTTTTGATTTAGTTATTGGTTTATATCATATTTGCGTAGATGCATGTCATTGTTTTCTCCTTAAAACACAATGTTACAATATTTTTGCAGTATTTATTCTTAGTGGAAAAAAAAATAGACCTTTCCTTTTTGAAATCACTTACTATTTAAATAAGTGAAAGAATTATGAAAATGTCAGCAGCTCTTTTTTTTTTTTAATTCAGCAAAAGGAACCATCTGCAGCAGTGTTCCCTAACATGTCTATAAATTGACATAAACCAGGATGATTAAGTGGACGATAAGCCACGTGTCATTGACAAACAGGAATAGAGATGCCTGGAGTGAAATGTACTAAAAGGGGCTTCACTGCACCAAGGAAGCTCCCTATGGTCCATTGACCTAAAGATATCTGCGAACTTCATTCCAAGAGAAGACAAGGAAAGAGAAAAGGGAAATTGAGCAACAACTAGCCACTCATCTCTTAAAAAATGAGAAAATGACAGCTATTCAATTTTTTCCCCAATTTGTTGCCCAACATTCGGATTTCAGAATATCATTATAGATATTTAGGTTTTATGTAATGTGCTAATGTTTTCTTAACATCTTCTAAATGTACATTAAACGGAGGTTCCATTTGAAACTATGGTGATACTAGGAAAACACCACCTGCTTCTTTTTTATAAACTCTTTGCCTTTCAGTATGTTGCTTTCATATAAATTGAATTAAAATATACATTCGAAGATATTGGATATAATAACAAGTGAATATAAAATAACTTGCACAACTCTTATTTAACGTATCATACTGATATAAAAACTAAATTTATGTACAAAGTAATAACATTTATAATTGATGAGAGATAAACTAAATGAATGAAATAAAAGAATAAAACTAAAGTTTTTGTTTCTCCTAGGTCACCGTTGTTTGTTCTGTAATTCATAGAAGCATAAAAAAAATTAACAGAAAGAATACATTTTGGGTTCTATCATATTAAAAAAAAACTCAGAATATGAAACATAATAACATAAAGCATAGTGATATAAGGAGTTTAAAATAACCACTGATTCTAATATTAAACATGACTTTTACCTTTTTGAAAAGGCCAATAGAACAACAACAAAAATAGTGTCAGCTGTCTTTTCTTTTTTGTATATTTCTCAATAGAATGATTTAAAAGAATCCAACTCAAATTCAATTTTGAAAATCCCTGTCCTCAAAATCACAGTTATGATGTAAGTTTCAGATTCTCTTCTTAAGAAACATCCCTGCCTTACATTTGTCTATTCGACTTTAATACTTATTCACTATTTCTGTATATTTTTAACAGAGCATCTTGAAGAAAGAGAAGAAAAGAAGCCCTCTAAAATTTCACATCTTTGCTATTAAGATATATTGACATCTCTTGCTTCGTTGACTTTTTATTACAGTCCTGAGGTTAAAAAAAAAAAAAAAAAAAGAGAGAGAGAGAGAGAAAGGAAGAAGAAGAAGATTGCCAGCGTCAGCTCAGCTCTCTTTCTGCAGTACAAGTGAAGATTTCTGGCATTTCCTCTTTGCTTTCAGTTTTGTGGATTTTTTTTTTTTTCCTGCTTCATCTTTTTTTCTTCCGTAGAAGTAAGGTGAACAACAAACTTGAAGGTTTAGTTTTCTTTGTTTTTTGTTTTTTTTTTTTTCCCTTTTCCAAAGGTTTCCTGTCACAAAATGCCAACATAAAGGATAGCCCTGCACGGAGCCCCCTTTGCCTCTCGCCTCCACAGCGGCCCTGGCATCTGTCAGAGAGGAAAGCTCCAATCTGGGCTCCCCGCTGAGCTGAGATGTGGCTGCCTCCCCCCAGCACAGGGCCACACCGCTCCGGAGCCAAAACACGGGACCATCTGATGCGAGTCTGGCCTAATGAAAGTCCAGCATGGGGCTAAATGAGTTTCCACCACTGCTGGGTGAGGGGCTAATGATAAAACAGCTCCCTGAGCTCACTGCTGCTGTTGGTATCTTTGTCGGGGCATATGGCAGTTGGCTGAGTGCCTGACTTGTGCGATTTCCTACCGGATTTATCCTGAGAACGTGCGTCGTATTCCTGCTTTCTCTCTTCCACTCTCTGTCTCTCGCTGGCCGCTTTCCTGGCTCTTCTGTTACTCTGATGTCCCTGTGAGACTGCTGGGTCATATACAGTTTCTTTCTGAAGTGTATGTGAAACTTTTTTTTTTTTTTTAATTGTGGATAGAAAAGCAGAAAAATGGAAGAGAGAAGGATATTGACTGTCACACCCAGTGGGTGATTCTGTTTCCTTTGGAGCATAGTAGCTAAAGGCATAAATTTCACAGAACCAGAGGAACAATCAGCTTGAAACTTGTTGAATATAGGGATGCTAATTAAAAACTTCTTTATGGTGTGTTCTCCCCCACCCCAGACACACACCCCATCCACTTCACCACTTATATAACCCTGTGGGCAAGCATTTAGGGTTTTATAAGAGTGGTAAACATGTGCTTTTGGAATTTTTTTTTTTCATTAAAAAAATTTTAAGTCAACTTAATGTTAGACCACAGTCAAATGCTAAACAAAATAATAGTTGCTTTCCTTTATTGATTATCCATATTCTTTTTTTTTTTTTTTCGACAGAGAGAGAAAGATCACAAGTAGGCAGAGAGGCAGGCAGATAGAGAGGGAGAAGCAGGCTCCCCGCTGAGCAGAGAGCCTGATTCGGGACTCAATCCCAGGACCCTGAGATAACGACCTGAGCCAAAGAGGCTTAACCCACTGAGCCACCCAGGAGGAGTCCCTGATTATCCTTATTCTTAAAACATAGGAAGAAACGACAAGTTTGAAAGATTCTAGTTTATGGGTACACCGCACAGATAAGATTTGGAGTCCTGGATACATTGTTGTTTGGTATATGTAGATTTGCCTAACAATTTGGATGGCCTGCAATAAAAATAAAGCAACGACCCAAATCCTAAAAACATTACAAAAATGTATATTTTACTCTTTCAACATTTATAAGCTCATGAAACATAAATAAATACTTTGTTGCCAATTCTTGTATTTTAATATTGCCAGCATATAATTGTAGTTGAATTTGATTTGTACCAATCTGTGAGTTGGTCTTAGATCCTTTCTTACTGTTGTTATTAAATTACATGGAGGCTTAATATAATGGTGTATTTTATCCTTTACATAAGAAAGAAAAACATTCAGGAGCAACAAGGTGAGGCAGAAGCTCCTACAGCTTAGTTTGATATTTAAAGTCCCAGTTTTTGGTTCTCTTTACCAAAGTATTTCTCTTTTTTTTGTCTGTCTGTTTTGTGGTTTTGGTCCCTGTCATTAGACTTCTGTTTCTGCCAGAACACTAGGACTTAAATACTATGTGAAATTTGCATAGCTTCAAGGAATAGTCCATTCTCATCTAAATATAAATGATCCTTTCATAAACTTGTGCTGAGAAATTCTAAATGAAACCTTTTCAAAAATCACATGCTTCTCACTGAATGGACCCGTGTATGTTACGAGGTGCCACATGGGTTCCCAGTGATCCCCCCGTGCGGGCCACGCGGTCAGCGATACCATCTAAATGAGATTGTTTTCTTGTACGTGGCGTCGTGCAGAAATACCATCACGTTCCACATGCCGTATGCCCCATTTTAATTTATTCCCATGACAAAAACTCCATTAATATAATTTTGGAACAAAGTGAAAATGATAGGAATTTTCTGTGTCACTGAAAAACTAAGCCGCTTTCTTCTTAAGGAAATACCACTTTAAAAACTCAAGAACATTTGGTTTCTAATTTACAAAATTTCTTTTTGGTGCAAACATGATCCACAAAGTATTTTCAAGTCGGCAGGATTAAAATAAACTATAACATTTCCCTATATTCCCTATAAAGGCAGTACTTTGTAGGCTGTGTTATAAGTGTTATAAAATGTACGTTGTAAAATGTAAATGTAAGTGTAAAATGTAAATGTAAAATGTAAAATGTAAATGTTATAAAATGTACATTGTTTTCTTGTTCTCCTTCTCTAAATGTAGTGGACTTTTTCAGATGCATATACGTTTTGAGGCTTGCCGTGAGTCAAACAGACCTGCGTCTCTCATTCAGCAGTTAGAGTCGTATATCCCTACATGGTTCCTTACCTCCTGATAAATGTGAGATAATATGGAAGAGTAAGAAGAATAGTGGACAGGGGCGCCTGGGTGGCTCAGGCAGGGAAGTGTCTGACTCTTGATGTCAGCTCAGGTCTTGATCTCAGGGTTGTGAGTTCAAGCCCTGAACTGGGCTGCACCCTGGGTTTGGGGGCGACTACTTAACAAAAAAATTAAAAAAAAAAAAAAACACACATAGATACATGATAGATAGATTGATAAATAATAGATAGATTAAAAAAAATTTTTAAAATAGTGGATCAAGAGGCAAGAAGCCTGAATCATTGTCGTCACAATTTTTCCACCTCTTACGAACATGAGGTTCCTTTCTATTTAAAAATTATAACAGCCCCTAATTTACCCAGTCAGTTCTGTGCCCGACGCTTTATTGCTTCATGATCTTATTTAATCATTACAGCCACCCTGTGAGGTACGCGTCACCACCCTCATTTTAAACCCGCACTGAGGTTTAGAGAATTATAGACACGGACGCAGTGTCACCCGGTGAGGGGGACAGCAGAGTTTCAAACTTCCACGCTTCAAACCTCCGTATCTTCCAGAGGGATTCTCATGCTACCTTCAAACATGTTTATTCTTTGCAAGTCACAGTTCGGGGCTAGAAAAGTTTGCGGTTTGGTCTGAAAAGTTTCCGGTTTTTCTCTCAGCTGTAAAATCGTGAGCCTGCTGTGGTTTGCAGTAACTACCTTCTCAGCATCATGAAGTGAGTGAGGCTGTCATTGTAAGTCCCAGGATGGACCCACGCAGCCTTACAGGGTGGGAAATACAGGGGAGACGTCAGCAACCATCCACCTACGGACTGACATCGTTAATAGTTTAATCATTAGTATTGAAAATGTCAAGAATATTTGGGTTCTTTTTAGCTACAGATGCTTTTTATGTTTTCCACGGTTTAGTAAATTATCCTGTCTGGAAAAAAAAAAGACAATCTACAAGAAAAGAAAAGATGTTAGCTTTTGTAGTTTAGACGAGCTTTTCCTGATTTATCTCCAAAATATTAGCTTAATAAATGAAAAGTGCTTCTATAGTTACAGATCAAATCAGTAGACTTAAAAGGAACCATGGATTTTCTTTTAGTAAAAGCCCGTTTTTATATCCCTTGACTAAACACTCAGTTTCTTAAAACATGTTCGTGGTAAAACCGGTGGACAAAAAAATTACAAAGCCTTATTTGTAGTTAATCTTTTCTCTTCTTACTAGGTCACTTCTTTTTTTATTTAAGATTTTATTGACTTATTTGACAGACAGAGATCACAAGTAGGCAGAGAGACTGGCAGAGGGGGGGGCGAGTAGGCTCTTTGCTGGGCAGGGAGCCCAATGTGGGGCTTGATCCCAGGACCCTGAGATCATGACCTGGGCCAAAGGTAGAGACTTAACCCACTGAACCACCCAGGCACCCTGCTAAGACAATTCTTCTTCTTCTTCTTCTTCTTCTTCTTCTTTTTTTTTTTTTCCAACAAGTGGCTTGACAGGTTTTATTTCTCTATTGACACAGTACTCCCATTTGTATATTATAGAAATCTTAGCCCTCCTATGGTCCCTCTAGTGGTGCAGCATTTTGAACCCCTTATTTCCTGTAGAACTTTGTAATGTCTGTCAGCAAACATGTAACAGGATTCCAAGAACAATCCACTAAGACACTTCTTGATAGTTTTTGAAAATGTCATTGATTAGAGGCTTGATATATCTCTAGTATGTTTTTGCCATCAATATGAAGCATTGAAATGTGGGTTTATGTTTTCTTAAATTGAAAGAAGGAACCATCCCAATAGTTCACACTTGGCTAATCTCTAATTCATTATATATGCATACAGATATACATGTATATGTATATCATACACATACAAAGAGCTTATGTGTGTGTATATGTGTGTGCGTGTACACAGACTTGGCCAGATCTTACTTGTATGACCAAGACTCATAGAATTCATGATATGAATTCATTTGGCAACAAAATTACTTGATGCAAAACTATTTTTAGTCTTAATTTATTTAACTCAGAGTGATTATTATATTATATTATATTAATGCATTTAATAACAGGGTAATGTCTCTGAAAGAGCTCTCTGAAAGTGTTTTGTAATATGCTATGCAGTATCTGCTGTATATTACCCTTGTAAAATATAAATCATAAGTCAAAATGCTAAAACACACCCAGCACCAAGGATTACAGATAAGGGACAGCAGATCCAGATTTATTAAGCTTTAAAAACGTATGCACTAACACCCAACACAATGTAAGCACTTAATAAAATAAATATAAAAATAGCTTAGCAAAGTCTTTTATATGCATGACATCTATCTAATAAGAATTATATGTTGATAATTGCAAGTAATAATAGCATAATGTATAATAATACATTACTTAAGAGTACAGGTTATTTTCATTTTGATCTTTCAGAATCAGAAGAGATAATTTTATCCCAAAACAATCTTATATTCTACAATATTTATTGCATAAATAATACATAAAATTACTCATATGTATACATATATACTTATACACATAGACATATACTACTATGTGTGTATGTGTGTATATATATTATATTTCAACTTCCAACTGGTTCAAGTTTTGCTCAATCCAATGATGATGTTTCTACTCAACCGTAACTTTTAGAGACTCCTAATTTGCATGAAAAATGCCTTCTGAGGCTTGAAAATAATGGACATCTCTCAAAGCAGAGAAATTATTGATGGAACAGAGAATACACAAATACATATTGTCTCATCCTACATGAGGGAAGGTAATATGTAAAAACATTATTTTACCATGTAGTTGCTGTAGGAACAAAAACATATTTTACTCATGGAAAATGTGTAGGTGTTTCATATAAGCACACTTTAAGTTAGCATTATAAAAATACTTTAGTGTCCCAGATGTGAATTTGGAGCAATTACTTTTGGATCAGTAGAACTAGGTGATATCAAGAAATCATACTGAAGTGATTTTAGAGTAGCTATGTGGCCTGCCTCTCAGAGGCCACATAACTTCTCTTTCTTGTCTATTGGCAGAAGGCGAGTGAGAACACACGGAAACATGGACGGCAAAGCAAGTTTCAGAACTACAGACTTTAAAAAAGACGTTTTGGAAAACACCTCAATTATTTAGACTTGTATCCAATGATTATACCATATAACTCTATATTTTGGATACAGGTGTATATAATAATGCCTATTTTGCATTTTTACTCTTTTTTTCCATTTACATTTTTTTATTTTTTATTTATTTTTATTTTTTTATTTTTTATAAACATATATTTTTATCCCCAGGGGTACAGGTCTGTGAATCTTGCATTTTTACTCTTAAACTTCCTTCTTGAAATACAAGTTTGCTTCTGCCTAGACAAGTTGAGAGACTGTATCATTATTTGACAGATTGCAATATAACTAATTGTTGGTTCTATATTTTCTTTCTATTAAAAATCTTTAGGAAAGTTCCAAATATATATATTTTTTCTATATAAGGTAAATGCCTTTCTCTTATTCACAATAAAGTATGTGAAAGGTCTTTTGAAGATCTCCTTTTAAATTCTTTTTTGCATATCATGATTTTTCATTTTAAAAAATTCCACAGATTAGATTACGTATAGGACACCGCATTTTGCTTTTGGCCAAGAATTTTAAGACTCTTTGCAAACATTAACAATTGCTGTTTGCTGATAACAGTCTTCACATCACTCTAGGGCATGGAAATATTATATATGCTCTTTCTGAGTGGAGTGATTTGGTCATTTATGCTTATTAATTGGTGATAGTTTAGGGTATAAAAACTCAAGACTTCATTACATCCCATTCGAAAAGCCATCAGCTCTCCTCTTTGTAGTTGAAATAGGAGACTCGTTGTACGCATTAGTCTTTATAGTCGCGAGTGGAATATAAACGTATTTTAGTGGGGCTATAATCACAGCCCATATGAGCAGGAGTGAAATCCCTTTCTAAACCAGGTTAACACGGGCACATTACACCTCCACCAATCAAGCCTGCAACTCCAGCATAGTTCCCAGAGGGGTCGTGAATGAACCCTGCTTGGCATGAATGAGACTTCTCCTTGGCAAGATGCAGATATAACTTCAAAACCTCTGACACTAATACAGGGCAATTAGCCTTTATACAGTGTTTTACAATCATCAGCTTATACATAAAACATCCTTATAAGCTACGTATTATAGTTCCATTTCACAGCTGTGAAAACCAAGAAAGCCGTTACTCTTGAATTGAAGAGGTGGCATAATCTTGGTTCCTAGTCCTCTTGATGCCGATATTGACTGAAAAACAGAGCTAAAGTGCTAAAGTTAGGGAATGGCTTCTAGAATTCAATGATAAAGCAGCTAGACACAAGTTATAGGACAATGTAAGTTCTAAGAATTTAAATTCTTTCCTATTTCTATAACATTGCATTGTTTAATTTATCCAGTTCTCCAGTGGAGGGACCACAGAGAATCAGCTTTGTGGATCCCATTTTCCTTCTGTTTTTTTTTTTTTTTTTCTTGTTGTTACCATATATTCTTCCCCATTTTTCAACCGGTTAACTTCACTCTTGTCATTTTTTATACGCAAGAAGAAAAATTTAATACATAAATCTGAAAAGATTTGGGTGGCAAACACCAAAATTGAAGTCATTTTCCTATTAAAATTCTAGTTTATTTTACCAGCTTCATGTTGAGGAAACTAACTCGGTTGCCCAGTTTTTGTTTTTCTCTGTTACATACTTTAAAATTACTCGGACGGACTGAGCTAATGTATAAGAAAGAATCTACATCAGTTTGTGAGGCGAACCCACCTCAAATTCACTATGTTTAGGAGGGCAGAGGTATGGAAATACCCTATATGGAGAAGTCTTGGACTGGGGAATGAAACACATTCTCTCATTTTTTTTTTTTTAAAGCTGTTTGACAAGTTTCGTCCAAATATTAAAATGACAACATGATCTGGGTCCTTGGTGACTCCAGGCCATGGACAGCTCCTGATTCAAAACGCAAGACATTAGATCTTTGACCAAACTTGGAAGGTTGTTTCTCATTATATTAATCAAAATGAATTTGGAGTTATTAATACACAATGCCAAATGTGATCATAAATGGTTTAGAATGAGCAGCCCCCAACCAGGAAATAATGAAAACTATTATTAAGAATTTAAGAACTATATCATATCAGAAGTAGAGCTCTGATAGGTTGAATGTGGCAGATTCCTTCAACTCATTTTACATTGTTTTGCTTATGCATTAAAAGAAAATAAGAAGTCCCAAGTTATCTGTAAGGTGAATTTCCACAAATGAGATTTTCTTAATCTCATAGAATTTTGTTTTGACTTTATATCCATTCACATTTTAACTATGAGAGACTGCTAATTTTTCATGGCCCATGGCTCCTTTTTATCATTTCAGTAAAGAAATAAATTCTCTGGGAGAGTACCTTTAAAGGAAATTGGAAAGGAAAGATTTTATAATTTGGAGATCTTATGATATAAGGAACTTTCCCATAATGAGAAAATATTTGTCTTGCAAAGAATATTTGTCTTACGATGTTGCTTTAATTTCACATGGAGTACATTAATATTTATAACATTTCAATTCCTGTTCAGTTAAACAAAATGTTTACCATAGACTTTGTGTAAAATTATACAACACCTTTCATAGAACCACCCACATTTTCCACTCATGGATCTTGCTTGTCTCTGGCTTCTTTTCTAGTCCAGTTTTCAGCCCACCCTTGCTTGAAAATTCACTCAAACAAGTAATACAAAGAGCTACTATTTGGAGCCATTTCTTATGTGGCAGACACTATAGTAAGTTCATCACGTGTATCATTGCATTGGTTCTCACAACTCAGAGAAGTACAAATTATTACCTCCTTTTTAGGGAGCTTGGGTACAGGTAATTCCCTGGCTTATGATCATGTTTGAAAAGTGGTGGATCTAATCTGATATTAAGTTAGACTGGCACTAAAACACATGTTTTTAACCACTGCATTTTTCTTAGATCAATCCATCCTTATAAAATATAATTTTGAAGAGAACAGAGAAGGGGTTAGGTTGAGGAAATATTGCTTATCCCTATGTTTTAGGATAAATTGTTTAACCTACTAGATTCTTAAGTCATTTTCTAAAAAATGGAAGTAATCTCAACAGTTCGAGAAACCTCACAAATCATTTAGGAGTATGCCTGGAATCTATTAAGTTGATCATTCTCAAATTTGAAAATCCACTCATTTATTCAACAAACATATACTGAACACCTAACTGGTGATCTGATACAGGTGTGTGTCACATATACATGACCAAGACCAATGAGAACTCGGCTTCCATGACTCTTGCATTCTGGAATGGAAACGAATAATAAAAAAGGAACTCAAGGACCATCAAGATAATTTCAAACTATGAGAAGTTCAAGGGAAAACAAAAAGAGTGAGGTGATAGAGAATAGTCTGTACAGACGCTGCATTGATATCAGTGAGAATAAGCTTCTACCATCAGGAATTGTGAAGGCAAATAACTGAATAGAAGATACAAATTTTTTATATATTATGTATTGTATATTACACAAATTTGGCACTCTGTATTTATTTCAAGAGCAAAATGATGTTTTGAATTACTGTCAAAATTACTAAAATTCCTCCACAAATACTGAAACACAATCGATGATCCAAGAAACTTAGTGTTGCTTATCCCGTGGCTTCATCTATTCCTCCTTATTCTGTCACAGGGCAAAGCATTTGAGAAGGGATTAGAGAATATCCAGTTATTGGTAAAAGTATACCCTCCATTCGGTGAAGATCTTTCTAGAGAATTTTAACAGAATGAGAATGGGTTTAATCATTTATTTACAAGTTATTCATAACGAAAGCTAATCAGTTCTTAAATAAACATAGTATTCTGTCTTCCAAAGCAGTTGGGACACACCTGTAAGTTTCTCTTCCTCTTGAAATGTCGGTGTGTGTGTACATGTATGTACTGGTCTTTAAAATTCGGCAGAAAATAAGCAATGTTTTAAAATACAACATATAAGTCCATATAAGATAAATCAGAGTGAGGGGCCACTTCTCATCAGCGTTTTGGCATCAACACACATAAAGATCTTTTCCTCATTAAATGGCCCATATGGTGATGACTTTCCCATGAGTAAGGTTGGCATAGATGCCATTTGAATTTTTAGAAATTAAAAATAAAATCATTGTGGAGCTGGAAATGTTTTCACCCTTTCAATTCCTTAGCGTGGATGTCTCACTTAATTTCCAGAGTTGTAGCACATTTTTCATGTATTAATCTTAAGACTGTTGATTGTCTATTTTCTTCCAAGAAAAGCTGCATGGGCATTTGCCTCTCTCCCAGATCATCATCATTGATTCCATTTAGCCTCTGACTGTGATTACTTGCAGCTGGGGTCCATTTGCAACAACATTTTTATATGGTGTACAAGATTAGAGCAAACAAACTACTTTGACTACAGTATTCTCCAATTACATTAATTTCATCCACTGATGTCTTTATTTCCTTCCTTTCCAATTTAGCTGTGTAATGTGAAAATTGGCCCTATTTTTGTGCCTATTATGATGTTCTTAATCCTCTCTTTCTTCCCACATGATGTTAGTTTCATAAGAGGACTTCACAAACAAACTCTTATAATGGGGATGAGTGGATTTTCCTTCTTATGGAAGAATCCCAAAGTGAAGACTGCAGTTAACTTTCTAAGCTGTGAGTTGGAAGGGATATGTTCTTAACATCCATTCAAGAAACATATAGCAGTAATGTGATCTGAGTCACCTAAACTTATAAGCTTTCCATGCCACAGAGCAGAATCACAGATCTGATTAAATGAAGAAAGCTGTCCAAGGAATCATGGCTTGAGTATAGCCAACTCTGCCTGAAGAATTAAAATAGAAAATACAAATTTCAGAATATAGAAGAGACTTAATGACAAAGAATAGATAAAGGGAATGTTTAAACAGGAGTAAAGGAAACAAACAAAAAACCACGTTGCGTATTCTCTCAAGTTGTAGAGAATCAAGGCAGTGCAGTCTGTCCCCTATACAATGATTCATGAAGGGGCCAGGAAGTCTCCCTGAGACATAGTGTTCCCTTGGATGAAGAAATACAAGAGAATACCATATCAGAAAAATAATGGCCAAAATACAACTAAACTGAGACTTGTATTTTAAGATTCAAGAAATAAATATTGAAGACGTGCATTAAGATACTTAATGGGGGCACCTGGGTGGCTCAGCGGGTTGAGCCTCTGTCTTCGGCTCGGGTCATGATCTCAGGGTCCTGGGATCGAGCCCCGCATCGGGCTCTCTGCTCAGAGGGGAGCCTGCTTTCTCCTCTCTCTCTCTCTGCTTGCCTCTCTGCCTACTTGTGATCTCTGTCTGTCAAATACATAAATGGAATCTTTAAAAAAAAAAAGATACTTAATGTATGTTGACAGTAGTTAAGTGGTTATGTGATGTATAAGAATGTTGTTAAAATGGTAGATCATGAGGTCTATCACAAGGCAAAAATATTTTTATTTTATTTTGTATCTATATGAAAAGATGGATGGTGTTAATCATTTCACAGTACAGATCTTCCTTGGCTCACCATAGGGTTATGTTCTAATCAACCAAATGTAAGTTGAAAATATCATGAGTCAAAAATGCATTTCATCTACTGAACATCATAGCTCAGACTAACCTACAATAAATGTGCTCAGAACACTTACATTAGTTTCCAATTAGTCACCATCATTTAACACATAACCTATGTTATAATACTATTGGCCAAACACAAAACCTCTGGTAAAATCAAGTGTCGACTATCATGTAATGGATTGAATAGTGTATGGAAAGTGAAAAACAGAATACTTGTCTGGGTACAGAATGGTTGTGGGTGCAGCAGTTGTTACCCTGTTGATTGTGTGGCTGCCTGGGCACTGTAGCTCACTGCCACTGCCTACAATCATGAGAGAGGATCAAATTATACATCACATGCCTGGAAAAAGACTAGAATTCAAAATTTGAAGTATGGTTTCTACTGAATGCATATTACTTTCACATCATCATAAAGTTAAAGAAAAAAATCTTAAGTCAAATCATCGTAGGTTAGGGACTGTCCGTATGTGTAAATCAAAGCATAATGCTGTATGCCTTAAATTTATGCATCGCTACATGTCAATTATACCTCAAAAAAACTGGAAAAAATAGCTGGATGATAGAAGATTTATGTGCTCAAGGAAAGAAAATTAAATAAATATTTTTGTAACTAAAAAAAGGTACTTAGTATAGCACCCATTATCACTTATACATATATATACATATGTATACATATTTTGTATATATAATATATATAGTTTAGATATACATATTTAATGTATTATATATACATATATAGACTTTTTTTAATTGGTAATTACTGTTTAGTCAGAATTCAAATATTTTGTTTGTCTTGTATAAGATACCTCTCACATGACTTCCTGGGTTTCTTGAGTTTAAAACAATATTGTAAAGGAAGATTATCATAGGACAATTAGAAGAACTATATAAGTATGCCAGCTCCATGTTAATATATTTATTATATGTTATATAATGGTGAAGTCTCTACTACTAGAAACTTCTCTATAATAATAGAGATTATTATTATAGAGAACTTCTATTATATAGTCTTTTATATAGACTTCTCTATAATAATAGAGATTATTATACTCATAATAATCAGGATATGTACAAATATGGCCAGCTTAAAATCACCCTTGGGTCATTTCAGTCATCTGAAACATCAGTTATGCTCCAGTTGCAACTAGCAAATCAAATGACCATTGTTGTTGTTATTGAAACTCGCCATTAACCGTTTAGTACAAGAAGGGAAGCCCTGTGACAAGGAAGAAGCCCTTGAATTTGGCTTCTTGAGTCTGGGTTCTGCCTTTGCACTACCTAATGACAAAACAAAGATTTAGGTCTTAACTGCTCCTCTATAAAGCAAAAGGTATCAATCAACTCTATTCCAGCAGTTGGGGTTTCCTCCCATTTTTGTCTCTATGTTTCTAACGATATACTTGCTAACAGAATAAAACATGATTATCTTAAAAGGAAGTAATTTCTTCTTTAACTTACTCTCTTTATCTTTTTATTTCTCTTTGTTTTTGATTGGATTCTAAATTCCTTTAAGATTTTATATTTGAGGTTTCATAAATAATAACTATAAGGAAATATATCTCTCTACAATCTTTATGCTTTAATTTCTTCCACAATTTATAAATTGTTTCTAGTAAGTCCTACATTATGACTATGGAGAAACTTGGAGCATTTTTAATGGTATATTAAAAAAGTAAATATCTAAAAATGAGAATACATAACTTCTAAGAAAAGAGTAACTGTTCATACATAGAAGTAATTCTCTACCTGTCTTTCTTGTTAAGGTGATATCTTTTACTTCATCATTTTTTATCCATGAAAGAATTTAAATATATATATATATATATATATATATATATATATCAGCTCTAAGATCCTGTGAAAACTTGCCCAACTTCCTTGCTCCGAGTCTGAAACAAGTTGTGATAATTCTTATGACATCCTTTCCAAAGCTCTCCAATGATGATTGAAACTTCTGTCTGTTTTTTAATGAGCTTTGGCATTCTGATATCATAAATTAAAAGAACAGTAATTACAGTTTCACAGATAAGACTGCCTTTGATTTGCTTTAAGATTCTATTATGTACACTCACACACAATCCATAGGTAATACTAAAAATCAATAACGTAACCATTGGCAAACATTTTACTTACTCCACCCAGTGTCAGGTTTTTTCCTGCCTGGACCTTCAACATACATGTTCCACAAGCAGACATTTTTATTCCCAGTTAAACTCATCATTTATTACACAGCAAATTTAGTTGTGAAAGTTCACACTGGATTTTTCTTATAAATAGAAACTTTCAAATGAATGGATAATGTGTTCCTTCCACATTCATGGACAGGTTACTCTTTTAAGAATTTCACATATCTGGGTGCCTGGTTGACTCAATGGGTTAAAGCCTCTACCTTCAGCTCAGGTCATGATCCCAGGGTCCTGGGATGGAGCCCCGCATCAAGCTCTCTGCTCAGCATGGAGCCTGCTTCCCTTCTCTCTCTGCTTGCCTCTCTGCCCACTTGTGACCTCTGTCTGTCAAATAAATAAATAAAATATTTTAAAAAATAAGAATTTCACATATCTATTACACGTATCATATAGACAATACCCTAACCTGGAATTCACTCGTGAATGTGACTGTAGTGTAAATCTTCAAAGTCTCCATTTTCCTCTCCGTTCCTATTTCCTCCAGTGTATCCTAAACAAGCCAAGATAAATCACACAAATGGAAAAAGCACTGAATTTAGACTGCTGGCTCTTGGATTCTAGTCCTAGCTATATGCGAAACCACTTGGAAAACACTGGAGCTTTTCTTTAATTCTCTGTAAATTCATAATGTCTGGATGCGGTTATCTCTCCAGCACTTATAATATCTCAATCCCTATTTCTGGCCTAGAAAATATATCTTCTCATATCCCATGATTTTTAATCCACTGTATCAAAATGTTCTGCATCTGCATTTAGTCAAGCTAATATAGTATAGTCTTCCTTTAACTATAATCACAATGATTATTTTAATGATCAATCTTTATTATTGCTTATTTCTTATTATCTAATTCTTCTCTTTAAAAATAACTCTTGAATGTGTGATTCCCTCAAAATTTCTATTGTAACATTTTCTGTTCCTAATGAAGTAGGCACGACAAATGTTGAATGAAGGTTATGATTAAATTACCTGTAAGTATCAATACATTAGTAAGTATAGCTAGTAGAATAATATTTTTTTTATTTTTTTAAGTGTTTTAGTACTTAGACATTTTGTTTGAAAACTTTATTATAAGGATGAAGAATGATATTTGTCTAAAACATCAAGTTCTGCTAATGAATCAGATAACTTGAGCAATAGTACATCCTTAATTCTGAAATCAGAATTCAGATCCATTTTGTAACAAGGATACTTTCTGTCAGAGAGATTTTGCTGCTCTTTTGAAAACAAAAAACAAGCAGATTATAAAGATGTATTTTTTTAAAGGAGCTGAGAGAGATCACATTTTCAACTAGAAAATCATTGGGTCACCTAAGACAGTTAAAAGAAGAACAAATGAAAGCAATAGAGCAGGAAGTCAGGCTATAAATGCTTGAACCACAATATGAGAGAGCCTAATCCCTTTCAAAAAAACACCTGAAAACTCTTTGAAAGGGAAAGAGTGACTTATTCTTTTTTTTTTTTTTTTTAATGTCATGGACTGAGCCCAATATTTAGCATTTAGTTGGTTCTCAAAAAAAAAAAAAAAAAAAAAGTGAATTCAGAGGAGAAAGTATTGCAAAGCTTGATATTGTATATTATAACCTGTACTTGAGTTTATCTCTTTCATTGGGTAATTACACTTAGAGGCATCTGTTTTGTTAGGTACTCATACTTGGACAGATGTCAGTTATTTTTTTTTCTCTCTTCTAACTTTTTAAGAAAACACTTTTAATACAAGCAACTTCATTCATGTACTGAGCTTATCTATGCACTACCAGAAATTTTCAACAGCAAAACATAATGTCAAACATGGAGTCAAGTATATCAATGTGTTAAATTGGGTGATCAAACTGTAGACATTGAATAATTTTTACTGACAAGACTGATACTTTCAGGTAAATCAACCTAATTCATAATTAGACAATTCTCAGGCAGGAAAATATACAGGTATGTAAAACTGAACTTATATTGTCCTACCTACTTCTTGTTGAGAAAGACCTTATGAGGAAATTTTAATTGGAATTCTGTTCAGTGTAGAAGAAAGAACCATGACTTTGGAATCAATGAGCCCTGGCTTTGTACACAGGAGCTACCAAACATGTCACCTCATTGAAACTAATTGATTCTCTAAAACTGAGTTTCCCCACTCATAAGTTGGGACAGTAGTATCTTCTTATGGCATATGATATGGATTAAATGGGGCTATTTTGCAAGACACATATACATATATTTAAATAAAAATGTACTTAAATGAAGTTTTCTAAGATGAAGAATTTTGAACTCAAGATAGTTTCTCTATCTCAGTTCAATTTCCAGGTTATCTTAAAATGAAGATAGGATAGCAGTTGGATACTAAGAAGCACTTGAAAAAAGAGTCTAAGTCATAACACACACACACAACCAGACTTAGCCTCATATTATAAACACTAAATTATTGTGCCAGGAGAAAGGAGAGGATGAAGTGTGATGGGAAATGATTTCTTCTCAGGTAATGAGTTCCTTATCACTAAAAATGATCAGGAAGCAGTCAAAATTGTATCTTCCAAATACTGGTAAGAGATATTCTACTTTAGGTTGGATAGATTATATTTTATATCTCTTCTATGATTGTACAAAAACTTACAAACTCAGTTTAGAACACCAATTTAAGTATTTTCAGTTTTGCAAAACTTCAAAGAAAATGAGGAGATTTCTATAAAAGGCTCAAATGATTTCTTAGAAATCAAATAGCTCTTGCACAAGAACTGTTTGATGACTTAAGTATAAATGAATCAGAAACACATGGATTAAATTTCTCGTGAAATACAATGAAAGGAAAGCAGTGCTTGGCAAAATATTCTTTTTTGGGCTTCTTGAACTAAAAATCTTTGGAAAATTGTTCAAGATGTTTAAATGACCCCAAAAAGCAGTTGGATTTTCTCTGGCCTGCTATAAGCAATTTGAAGCCTTTAATTTCCTTTTCTATTGTCTCTGGACAAAGTTCAATTCAATTTTCTACCAGCTGTTGACTGTCTCTGTTTAGTACAATGACTTTTTACTGTTGTTGTTTTGTTAAGTATGTTTGCTTATTTTACACATTTGGGTAAAAAACAAAAAAAAGTCTTAAAAGTTTTGACTGTTAAGTATTTCAAAATATTTGTCATTACTATTTAAATCTTACCCCCAAATAACTTGCTTTGCCAAATCATTTGACTTAAGGGTGAAATTCATAAGATCAAATTGGATTAGAGAGTCAACAAAATAGAAGGGCCTGTAAGCAAATCTCTAGGGGACGTGCAATATTTGATGCAAATAACATTGGCTTGAGTATTTAATAGAGAGAATGGGAATTTAAAAATAAAAGCGCCATTGGGAAATATCATCATGTTAAATCAGAAGCAATGTTTCAGTTAAAATTTACCATGAATAGCAGTAGAAGATACAGAATTTGAAGCTCTTGTAAACTGTCTAAACTTTCATTCATATAGTAAGATGATTTATTTGATTTTACTTATTTTTTTAATTCCATTTTTAGAAATTTAGATTTTTTCCTGTAAACTCAAACTGGCATTAACTATTAAAGACACTATTTTCAACTTTTTTTTTTTTCAAAATGATACCAGCTCACATACAAATTCTCATCAATGAAAATGTCCCATAGACCACAGCTCATGATATGCATTATATTTAACAATATTTGAATGCTAAATGGACATTTAAAGATATTTTGGTTGGCTCATCTTAATGCCAATTTAGATAAGGCTACATGCAAGTTTTTTTAAGATGTTAATAAGTTTAACAGATTGTGACTATTTTAAACAGTAGACTTGGAAAATCATGTCTTCTGTAGTTGAAATCATAAGGGCTTGGTATGGACAGTACAAAACAGTGTAGATTATGCTCGTGGTGGAAGCAAGGTTAGGGAGAGACAGCTTGTTCTTATTTGGCTGGAGCTGATTGTGGAGACCAAAAGAATTCTCTAGATTGGAACGAAAAAGGGTCATTGAATTACTTACCGAATTTAAAGAATATGAGTGAACATGTATTGCCTAAAATAAAATTATTATAGGGTCTCCGTCCATGAGAATTTTCTTGCACATAGATAATAATGAAACACTTCACTCGTTTTTTACCATCCTTCAAACAAACATAAAAATGCCATCTTAAACTCAATAATTCTTGTAAAATCCTCTTACCCATCCAATTATACACCACTGTTGTCTTTAAAAAAAAAAAAAAAAAGAGAGAATGTCCCACTCATTAGCAAATGCATTTGTGAAATCCATCATTATTGCATTGGGGACATAGTAAAAGAATATTTCAAAGTACTGTATTAACTATGCTGTTTTAGCATAATTTAGCAAGAAGTAGATTAATTGACTCCATCAGTGGGAAAACGAAAACAAAAACAAAAACAAAAACAAAACACAGCTTGTAGGTTCAATTTTGTCAGAGAAAAGTGCACATATATAAACTTTTAACCAACTTGTGATCTGTTTGCTGTATATGATAGTTCTATGAAAACAACCAATGCTTACTCAACTCTATAGGTAAATAGATTAATTTGGTTATAGATTGTTTTGATATATACACATGCTGGCCAATGCAAATAAATAAATAAATAAATAGGATTAAAATCAACAAATGATTCAGTTAGATTATATGTTCCTCAAGCCTTCATTGGCTCCCAAGACAGTCTTTTAGACTCAAGTAGGTGTTTAATAAAGAGTCTTTGAAGAAAGAAAAGGATTTCTCTCATCTTTGCAAGAATTTAATTGTTTAGCTAAAATTTTCTGAATATCGGAGGACAAAGGGATGGAATGATGGTGGAAACACTAGACTGCCAAGGCAAGTTGCTGGTAAATATTTATGAAGATTGGCTGGGACCCCACACCCCATCCATCTAATTACTTACTCACTCATTAACTACTAATGCACAGAATTATAGTCCAGGCATTATGACATGTACTCTATACATGGAAACAAAGAAAATAAAACTTGCTCTCTTGAGATGACCATTTCATAAAAGAGAGTAGATGTGTTAACTGTAATGATGAAATGCTATGGTAGGTATTTAGAAAAAGAACCATAGTCGCCGAAAGAGGGAAGTAATCTACTTCTGCCAGGAGGAAGGATGCGTAGTCAGGAAAAGGTCTCAGAGTGGCAAATCTTAAAAGATGAGCAGTTGTCTCCCACATGGGTGAAGAGGAAAAAGGCATTTCAGGCAAGTACAGGACTTGGGCAAAGGCACAGAAGCAAGACACAACTTTGTTTGGGAAACTCCATGCATGATCAAAACTCCCAGTTCAGTCATACATTTTATCTACAGCACAGGGATACTGAAGGAGTCCTGGGCAGGTAATTTTTTTTTTTTTCTGTTTGATCTTTCTATCTTCCTCTTGCTCTGGTCTTTGCCTTCGGGAAGAATGTTTCCAGGATCCCTTGATATTTAGTTTCATATATTTAGCTAATAGGTGCTGGTGGAAGACTAGAGAAGGAAAGGAGAGCAGCCAAGCTTCTCTCCCTTTCTTGTTCCAGTGTGTGATATCTTTCTGACCACACCAGTGTCTCCTCTGGAGCCCCAGTTGCCACCAGACCACCCTTCTTCCATGATCATAGATGATTCTGGACAGGCTCTAACATCTGGCAAGACCACAACCCCATCATACCCAGGCCTAAGAGTAATTGCTTCTTCCTTCTGTTGTTAGTCTCTGCATCACCTCACTATCTCCTCTTTGGCCCCTCAGCTCTTGCATCATCATCGTAAATCCCAACATAAAATCTTCTTTGTTTTTAAGAAAGGGAGCACTTTCTGATTTCTTTAATGAGCCTCGATTGATTCAGTTACTTAGGGACATCCATATCAGAAATCAAAATTTCCCATGTCATGCTTTGGTATACAAGTGCTTTTCTTCTGTAGATGCTCAAGAATAAATTAAAATACCAACTATATTAAATCTATTATCATGGAAAAATATATATATAAAAGAAGACACTAGCCGAAGATTCTTGGATTTTTGTCAGTTGCATCTATGAAGATTTGGTTCAGGGAAACATAAAAGTAAACATCTGAATTATTCTGGTATATTTATTATATAGTGCCATAAAGAAAGTGAATGGAATGAGTTGTAGGTCTGGCCAACAATACTCATAATTAAAAGTATTTGCCAATAACTTGGGCGTATAGTTCAGATTACTCTGTGCTAGTTCAGTGTCAATGCTTTAACACCTACTTCACTCTGTTCAGCCAGTGCTGGTCCAAGTTGACATCTCATCTAATATCCCATTGTTATTTCCTCTCAGAGAACAAATGCCAAGGTTGGATGGATGTTGGTTAAATGGTGTGAAGGACATAATTTAAATAATCATATTTTACTAGAGGATAGTGGGTTTTCAAAATCAATAATGCTACCATCCATCTGTCCCTGAAGTCTTATGAATTGCTGCCCAGTATTTTAGGGAGCTAGCTCGCTCTTTCTTTCTCTTTCTTTCTTTTTTTCTTTCTTTCTTTCTTTCTTTCTTTTTAATTTGAAGTTTAATTTGCTGATGATAAGCTTCATAAGGTATTATTTATCCTTTCAGGAAGGAATTCCAAATTAAATTTATGTAAGTATATCTAATATTTCACATCCAGTATAGAACCATAACAATTGTCATTGGTTCTAGCAAATATTTATCATCTACTGTCCTTAAGGTACTGAGGTTGTAGAGTCTCTGAAGGGAGGACTCCTAGCACCTCCTGACTTTGAAGGCATCGAGAAGTAAAACAGAGCATGGCACACATACTCCAAAAATAAATGTGATTACTGATAAAGTTTAGGGT
Organism: Mustela nigripes; assembly: GCF_022355385.1. NCBI lineage: Eukaryota > Metazoa > Chordata > Mammalia > Carnivora > Mustelidae > Mustela > Mustela nigripes. The sequence goes on from NC_081561.1 coordinate 9,329,778, forward strand.
GGTGAACATAAGTTTGAAAGCCAAATGAAACAGAAGTGCGAAGTTCAATATCCGACGGATATTTCCACCCATAATGGCAATAGTGACAAGGACTTGTCTCCCCATCTATCCCCATTCCTCTGCAGGAACTGCCTCAAGAAGGGCAAAGTAAAATGTTTATTCTCTGTGGCAACTGAGCCCCAAGAGGAAATTTTGGGAATCAGTCCACATGCCCCAGGACAAACTAAGTAAAGGAAAACATGAAAGTCAGGATTTACAGCTAATCTGGTTCCTTCTACTTTGAAATAATCCTCGGAAGAGGAGAAACATCCCCCCCCCCCAAATGTGGCAGATATGGATTTCCAATGTAGCTTTACATTTTAGAAAATATTTCCATGTCAGATTGTAGATATGACATGTTAACCACTGTTCTAGGAGACTTTTATTTATGTTAACCTGTGAATTCTCAAAAACACTGTATGAGGTAAATACTTCCCTTAATCACATTTTACAGATTTGGAAACTGGGGAACAAGTTAGGTGGTGTTTTTAAGATAATACTTCAGTGGAAGAGCTGGGGTTCAAATTCAAACAATCTGGCTTTATGATCTAAGAACTTCAACCCTACACATGGTATTCATTCTATAATAACAAATTAGTCTTGAAAGAATTTAGAGTAAGCAGAAATTACTTCTACGTGGGTTTTCTTCATGTAAAAGGGGGAGATCCTTCCAGGCAGCAGAGAATGGATAGGGTGTTTTAAGTGAAGTAAAATATTTCCATGGGAAACAACTTTCAAAAATATGTGGCAATAGAAAAGCCTACAGTAAGTTCAGAAGGCAGTGAGTAAGCCAATTTGATTTAAGCTGAAATTATGAATATTAAGTTAGTAGAAAATTAAGTTTAAGAGTGTTAGTTGGGCTCAATTCTATATAGGGTTTATAGGCCAGATTCTTTATGGATCAGGAGTTGGATTTTATCCTGTGGGATCTGTCTGTTCAAAGGATACACCCAGGACCTAGAAATATTATTCTGGTAGAGACAAAAGGACTAAGACAGACAAACAGAAAATGGCAGAACTGAATCATTATTACAGAACCCACAGTCTGTAATATCAACCTTCACATTATCAATTAGATGATCCAAAAGAAGAGATTTTGTAAAACATCAAAATATCAGTGTTTATGGAGATAATACATGGCACTTTTCCAGAATAGAAGAAAGACACGAGTTCTTAGATGGTAAGAACATTTTGAGTATTGAATAGGCTGGACAAAAATAAATGCACCTCTTGCCATTTGGTGTTAAAAAAAAATATTCAGAAAAAGTGTTAAAAAGTATTAGAGAGGAAAGAAAGATTATATTCAAACAAAATAATGAGACATTTGGACATATCACAAGAAAGAAATAGATGCCAGAAGACAGTGGAATAATATCTTAAGTTGCTAAAGGAAAGATAAATATCAATCTATAAATATCAGTCAAGCTATTCTGTGAGGTTGAGTATAAAATAAAGACATTCAGATAGGGGCACCTGGGTGGCTCAGTGGGTTAAAGCCGCTGCCAGTAGCTCTGGTCATGATCACAGGGTCCTGGGATTGAGCCCCACATCGGGCTCTTTGCTCAGCAGGGAGCCTGCTTCCATTCCTCTCTCTCTGCCTGCCTCTCTGCCTGCTTGTGATCTCTGTCTGTCAAATAAATAAATAAAATCTTTAAAAATATATAAAATAAAATAAAATTTTAAAAAAAGACATTCAGATACTTTAAGACTAAGATTTTACCAGTGGAATAATTTCTGTAGAATGTTTGTTTTTTAATAAGAATTACATAATAATCATGGAGTTCTAGAAAAAAGACCAGTAAAACTGAGAAATTGATGTTTTAATAAATTAAAAGGTAAATATTTTAGTATAACTATTGGTGTTAAAAAGACAATATTAAAAATTTGATTAATACTACTAACTGGGAATGTGCTAAATGAGAATTCAAACAGACTAAGTTCCATATTACAGAAATGTAAAATAATTTTAAATTTGTCTAAAAAATTTTACCTACAGCTGTATGCCAAACATTTAATATTAATAATTAAAACAATAAAAAAAAATCTCTAGGTTCTGAACCACAAGGGGGAAAGAAGTGTAAATTTAAAGGTTTACTAAGCAGGAAAAAAATAGTCAGTATAAACTCAAACACACCATATTCATAATACATTAAAAGGAATTAAACCCACTATTTATTTATTTGTTTGTTTGAAAGATTTTATTTATTTATTTGACAGACAGAGATCACAAGTAGATAGAAAGGCAGGCAGAGAGAGAGAGGGAAGCAGACTCCCTGCTGAGCAGGGAGCTCATCACGGGGCTCCATCCCAGGACCCTGAAATCATGACCTGAGCCAAAAGTGGAGACTTAACCCACTGAGCCACCCAGGTGCCCCTAAACTCACTATTTAAAAGGGTGAATATGAGCTTGAATTTTATAAAATACCTAAAACCGGGGCACCTGGTGTCTCAGTGGGTTAAGCCTCTGCCTTTGGCTCAGGTAATGATCTCAGGGTTCTGGGATGGAGCCCTGCATCAAGGCTCTCTGCTCAGCAGAGATCTCTGTCTATCAAATAAATAAATAAAATCTTTTAAAAAAAAGAAAAAACTTAAAACCATAAATCCAACTCTATGCCCTTCAAAGAAACATAACTAAAACAGAACTGCATAAAATATTTGAAATCAAAGAAATAGAAGAACTTATAAAGGTCGATGCTAATAAAAGTTAAGTTATCAAAGCAATTGTTAATATCCAACTAAAGGACTTTAAGGTGAAATGAATAAGGATAAAGAAATAAGATACTAAACAGGTGAAAATATTATGAACTTTTATGTCTCTAATAATGTAGCATCAAAATGAGTAGAGCAACATCTTTCTGACTGAGAAGCACAAATAGAAGAATTATAGTCCTTGGTAAGACTAAAAATGTAATTAGATGCTTTTTTTCAAGTACTTGTTGAACATTATAGCATTTGCTCAGCTATTAAAGTGCTACTTATAGTCAGTCATCAATGCTCACATGGACTATATTATAAGAAGTTACTTTAAACTACAATTCTTTTTCTTCATATGTTTTTTAAATATTAAATTTAATTAATTAACATGTAATGTATTACTTGTTTCAGGGATACAGGTCTGTAATTCATCAGTCTTATATAACACCTAGTGATCATTAAAACACATACCCTCCCCAATGTCCATCACCCAATTACGCCCCCCCTCCTCCAGCACTCCTCAGTTTGTTTCCTAAGATTAAGAGTCTCTAATGGTTTGTCTCCCTCTGTGGTTTCATCTAGTTTCATTTTTTTTTCATTTTTTCTCTTCATTCTCTTTTCAGTTTCATTTTTATTCTCTTCTGCTGATATCCTCTGCCTTGTTTCTTAAATTCCTCACACACACACACACACACAAAGAAATCTTGCCATTTACAATGACATAGATGGAACTAGAGGGTATTATGCTAAGCGAAATAAGTAAACAGAGAAAGATAATAATCATAGGATCTCACTGATATGTGGAATTTAAACTACAATTCTGATCAGCTGGCAGAGCTGGATATTGTGGTAGCTCATATTATCCAAAATAAGGTTGCTACAGGATCTCCTAAGTAATGTATTACTTGTTTCAGGAGTAATTATTTGTAAGTATTTACTTACAAATACTTACTCAGTAAGTATTTGTAATTGATGTTAAATGATTATGATAAAAGTCCTGAAGATCTGTGACATGAATTGGAATCATAAGGGTAAAATTCCTCTTCCCTACAAAAGCTTAACCAAGATCCAAGGATGTGAGTTTGGGAAGGTTTTCACAGAACAGAGAAATATGATAGGAAAATTGACCTAAGTTTTCTGAAGGGAAACCAGAAAAAGGAGAGGTCCTGTCTGCTTTTTCAGCTTTCTCTCCCTAGTGTTAATGGACAATAATTCATCACTGTTGGCACCAGGAGAAAATAAAGGTAAATAAATCCTCAAAGGAGAGCTAGCTATGAGTCTTCTCCCCCAAAGTTACAAGTTAGTATCAAATAGTAAAGGTGAATATGAATTGTAATGAAGTGAAAGAAAATAATATCTGCAGGTACACAATAATTCGTAGGTGACAACTTTACTCTGTTTTGTGCTCAAATGGAAAAAAACTGTATTCCTTCCCCTTTTTCTTTCTTTAAGGCTTTCTGCCTGTGGGTGTTACATATTTTTCCCTACTTCAACTAACCATGTTTGAGCAGGACAGCTGACCTTCAAAAGTAAATATGATTAAAGCTGAACAAATCAGGTAATTACAATAAAAACATGGCTTGACAAGCAACCTCTGGACAGAATTATAGTGCTGTGTACACACTACACATTCAATTAAAGTGATTGGAAATGAGGAAACTAATGCCTTTACCCAAGATTTTTAAAATGCCAACACCCTACATTCTGCTATGGATTAGAGAAGAGATTAGGAGAAAAGAAAACTCTCCAGTGATTTATGCAGGATCAGTGTCCCATAAATGTGGAGTGGCATTCTTAGAGCCTGGATGTGTCTTTCAATTTCAAAGGACCGTTTACTGTGCCATAATCTTAATTCATATTCAACATTATGTGTTAATGATCTAAAATTACAGAAGATTTTTTATTCTTCATAGTTGACTTTGCCTTATTATACAGATTTTCTGCCATGTTTGATCAGGTATAATCACACGTTCTGCTATTTGACCAATGGCAAATAATCAGGTAATCGGTTTATCATTAGAATCAAATCCGCATGCATGCACCAGAAAAAATCTAACTCATACTCATTTTTCTAAAAACACTATACACAATGATAATATAACAATATATTATTTAATAATTATTCTATTCTTATTTTATAAGACTGAAATCAACTTAGTAATTTTGCTCTATCATGCTTAACATTTTAGTTTTATTACTTTTTTTTTCCTTTTCTCCAATAAAAGTATACAGTGGAAAATATATATTTTATTGAGATTTTTTGATGACTTAAGGTTGTATCAACAGAAGAAAATAAATTCATATCAATTAGTTTAATTTCCTTAATTTCAACCAAAGTTTTGTTGGTTTGGAAAAAAAGTTCTTTGTTTTGTCAATTCTATCTGTAGCTTTGCATTGTTTAGAGTCATTATAAACTCTTAAATCTCCATACTATTCTGCACAGACATTCCTTTCAAGAACTGGTTGATCAGAGTGAGGTCGTGGTGATAGACCATGAACCTTTCATGATGGACAAATATTAGCTTTTTTTTATTATATTATCCTAAGTATAAATAAGGGTATTAGTCAAAATTATAAATGAACCATCTCAAGATTCACTTTTTAGAGGACCAAAGTACTCATTACTATACCATCACATTTGTCAGAAAATTAGAGAAATACTGAAAAACCTAACTTAAAAAAAAAAGTTCAGAATTATTACAAATATCTGAAATTCTAGGCTCAGTCATTTGCTAGTGACAGTAGTCTTCTCTCATAATTGACTTTTCAAGATAAATTTGTTCACAGTTCTTATTTACTTTCTACTTGCTTCATGAAACATCTCTTATCTCACCAATTTGATTGTTAGCAGATCATAAGTCAATGATGTCTGTACGATCTTTTCTAAGTTGCCACATGTCCAGTAGGACGGGGATAATCAGGCTTCGGGACCCATATCTCTTTTTAATCTGTGTTGATTCTATTACTCTGAGCAAGTCCTAACATTTCCCTGGCTTGAGAGTCCCCATTGCTAACAGGCAGGTAATATTTCCTGCCAACCTATCTTATACTTTTGTTTTATTAATTGTATGAGGCAATGTATGTGAAACCACTTTGTAAAATTCCGTAAAACTATGCAGTGTCATTATTGTTCTGCTGGGCACCTTTAATAAATGCCCCAATTAGGAATGAGTACCACATGAAGAGGGTATATATGTGGAATCTGAACTTTAATTCAACCAATCCGGGGCTGTTAACAAAAATTCTCCCACCAACCAGTTAGATGATCTTAGAGAAGTCCTTTCCCTTCTCGACTGTATCTACAAAATGGAGCTGCAGAAAATTCAATTGTACTTCAAAAGTCCCCGTAAATACCAAATGATATGAATGCCTGTATCCATTTTCATGTTTCAGTACATAACCCCATAGACTATTAGTAATCAAAATTACATTTTCTAACATTATATCATGGAAAAATTTTAAACATACAATAAATGCCATATACACACTCCCTACTTCATATTTTATTATATTTTCTTTATCCTCTATGAATCTATTCATCAAATCTACCAAGACTTTGTTTTAAGAAAAATACAGAATTTTAGATCTGGAAGGACCTTAAATAGCTCTTAATCCAGCCCCTTCCTTTAATGGAAGCTGAGACTAAGAACATAGGATAGAAGTAACCTACAACCTATAAGACCTATAAGCTGCTCATGGCTGAAAACTACTTTTTAGAAGTGATTTTGTTTTTAATAGATGTTCAAGCTTCAGCTACATGACCAAAAATCATTTTAAGTAAAAACAAGCTGAAAAGGGTTTTGTCCATGTCTACACTATGTATTGGATTTTGTATGTAGAGAGCTGTATCTGAAAGATCAAAACTCATTTCTGCAGCCCACCAAGCAAGTACATCTACCTTTCGGTGACAATCCACGTCTAATCCTTCCCATCACTCAGTTAAGCATTAGCATGTGAAAAATTGCATCTGTCAGAAATGTAAAAATAATTATGCCCACCTTGGTCTTTTCTATTTAATAATTTGGGCCATGGATTGGTAACCTTTGTTTTGCCTACTGTGCAGTCATAAATTACTTTTATAGATCAAGAGAATTTGAACTTTCAAAAGTGCTGTTTTAGCTTAAAATGTTATGATTTAGGTATTCTATTTATATAAGAGGAAACTAGTGACAACTATAGTAAGCAATTTTTTTGTATTATTATTCCTTGTTCAAATTATTGCCTCAGCTGGGTTTCTTACCTCAAAATGGTAGTATATCTGCAGGAGAGAGACGAACTACATATGTAATCACCAGACATTTAAATAATCACAAAAGAAAGAATCCAGGACTTTGAAAGTAATATAAATGATCTACAATCTCATCAAATTACCGCTTTGAACATTTAATGCATGTGGATTTCAGGAGACCCACTGAAACCTTTAAATTACATTCAATTCATATTATAATATTTGGAGATTAAATACTTCAATTGTTTTCCATCAAGCTAGAAAAGGCTAATGAATTTAAGTATCAATTTTAAGGTGACATGGGATAAACATTCTAGATTACTGCTGTTTTTTTCCAGGTTATTGACTTACAAAGAAATAGAAAGTCTATATAAATGTGAAAAAAAAAGAAAAAGTCAACCTTTTAAACTACTACTCATATCTATAGCTCATTTATTATTTAATAATTTTAAATATGACAGTGTTTTAATTTAGTTTGTTAGCCATTTGGGTTGTAGTATTTAATAATTTGTTCAGCACTACAAAGTACAGTTTCTTTATATAAAAACATATAAAACGCTTTCATTCGAAAGTTATTCTTGACCATGCACTTTGCTGCTCCAGTTAAAATGTCTGAAGTATAAAAGATTTATTTGAAAACATGCTGCTTTTATTTTCTTATATGATAAGCGTGATATAATAATTTGTCAGGACATTTTTTTAAATTCCTCCAAATAGTAAAAATCATCATTCTCAAAAGTCCCCAAATAGTCCCACAAAGTAGTTAATTGCTGTGCATCATTGATTCCATTTTACCATTGGGGAAATCAAAGCATTAGGTTAGGTCAAGTATTACTCGACCATAGGCCAAACATTACCCATGAAATGCATGGAAAATCATCTGAGCAAGCCAGTCTTCCAACATTCAGAGTATTCTATTATGTCTCAACACACCCATCATTCATCTTTCAGAAGCACCATTCAAGAAAAGCAGCATGATCTTTGATGACAAGAGCAAATCTGTTTTTCTCCTTAGCCAATAGCACTATGCTTATATTTTAAACAAATAAATTAATAAAGGGAGTGATAAATGATTGTAGAATCACCAAATGTGAAACATAAATGAATAACAAAATGAAAAAAAAAAAAAAAACCCACACATGAGTGAAAAGACAATGTAAGCGTGTCAATAGTCAAAGCATGGAAACATAGATTGGGAATAGATGCGTTATTTAGAATTTGTAACAGTTTGTTTTTTCTACTCTTTCTTATTGTATTTACATTAATGGTGACCGTACATGAAAGAGAAAGAATAATGCTGTCTGTCCTTTACTTCATACCATCTAGTCCTGCTTATAAGAAATTCTCTGCTATGGCCATAGCAGGGACTGAAAGGAAATGAGAGTTGGAAAAAAAAAAAAGTCATGAAATTCTGGCAGGGTGAGATGGAATCCCATTTTTAGCACTGCCCCCTGAAAGCTGGAAAACCGGTATTACTCGAGATACCACATCCTTCAACAGGGTGAATGACGAAAAAAAAAAATGATGTGGATTAGAGAAGCTTCTGAGAACAGTGCCTTGGGTTGGTTATCTGTCAGACCTCTAGCTCCCCCAAAATAAAGCAGGAGTTTTCTAAGATTGGGGGAGCACTTAAAAAAAAAACAAACCACGCACTAGCTTCCATTATGCATCAATTTTCCTGTTTGTTACTACAGAGTGGTTTTCTTTTAACATTGACATGGCAGAGGTCTGGGCATTGGCCAATAGCCACATCCTTGACTAAGATCTTGCAACACAATTTCCTTGGGAAATAATATTTGTTCATGTAGAACTCTCTTACTCTGCTTGGTTCAGTGCAATGGAAACAAAAACATTATTGTTAATTAATCTGTTTGCAATTCTATTCTGATTCATAGCTCCAAGAAATGTATCTCAGAAATCTTTGAATATAGTAGCTATTAATCAGTCTTAAGCTTTCATGTTTATCCTAATTCAAAGCACTCATTTCATAAAATATTTTATGCCTTCTGCACACCACTGATGATCAAGTTAAGTTTTCAATTGTCATGCAAGTTTGTTTGCTTTTTCAATGCATGATGGTACATCACCTTTGGAAGTTTGACAAAAGGCTGTTTATTTGTCTCCTGCTGGGTGTCTTGGTCTCCTACAGGGTTCGGTGGTTTATGTTATGTCATCGGCAGAGAACACGCAGGGGTGTCCTATCAGATGGAAAAGGGGGGGGGGATCTAAGACTTGACTGAGAGAATCTGAAAGCAAAACACATGAGCTAACCTTCCCTCATACAGCCTTTATCTGGGACAGTCAGCATGAAATTAAGTTATGACCTATATAGCTTGACTGTACTGTATCTCGGGATGCAAACTTTGATCAAATATTTTTTCTTCTGTGTAATGAAGACTAGCTTTTTGCAATGAATTTTACCTACCTTTAAGAAGGTAGGGCAGTTTTCCCTACCTTTGAAAAAATACTTACATGTACTGACAGTGTGACACTTAGGTACAACATACAAAGAGGGTTTTGAGAGGGATAAAATAATTCTCTTTTTTGTCTTCTCTTTTCCCTCTTCCCTCAATAAATTCAGCTGCTTACAGAACAGTTGATTTTTATTTGATTATTTTTAGTATTCATGTGGAAAAAAGAGAATATGCTGTGTTCATTAACTGGCCATAATAAATTAGAACATTGAAAACACTGTTCTGTGAGATTTGTGTTGCAGTAATAAGACAGTCACAATGAAGCTAGAACCCTCCCAGGAGAAAAAAAAAACAGGGTTCTTCCTAGAGGGATGATTTTTTCTGAGCAGGGGTGCATTCCCATTCAGATCCCTGATTTTCATAAAATTGTAGCATTTTGTTCTCTTTTCTTTGCTTGCTTTCTTCTTTTATAGTTTGGGAGGGACCCTGGATGGCTAATTTTCTCATAATACAGGTAGCAAAGTTGAATCCTAGAAAGCAGAATTGCTTAAGATCTCACAGGTCCTACATGCACTTACTCCACCACCTCTTGACTCTTATCAAGTTCTAAGTCGTGGGAATTCTATGAGTGCAGGACAGATAGTTTATCTAAATGTTTAACCAATGTAGACTTTCTGCCAATTCATGCAAGTCATCTAGTAACTAAGCATAGCCAGAGAATGCACAGCTTCTAACCAGTGGAACAAAGGCTCTTTGCTCAGGAGGTCCATAGTAATGACCTCCATTGTCCCTAACATTCTTGTGCCTCATGAGCTACTGGTGGGATCAGCTCTGGTCATAGTCCACAGTACCAAATAATTCTGATGAGACTAACTCTAAATGTCCAAGGGGTCCACGGGGACCTAAAACAAAAAAGGAATAGGAATATGAAAGCTGGTGGATGTTTATCTCAACGAAGTCTGAGAAATTGGTGTACTTCCCAGAAGAGTTCTCTCATGATCAAAATGACTCTCAAAACTTTAGACCCTGCCTGCTCTCTTTTAAATACATAGAATTTTCATCTCTTCCTGCTTTTCTAAGCATGTATCTAACAGGACAGATATTCTTAGACTGTCACTGCTCAGGGACACCCCAACACATGCTCTACCTCCTACAGATAGATCACTTCTGCTCAGGAAGATTTATGTAAGGATTTATTTTTATGATTGATATTCAAAGCTATACATTTTGTTTTGCTTGTGTCTTAAATATAGTACTTCATATATATTTCAGAGTATCTTTGAGCAAAGATTCCAATTGCTCAGGGTTGCCCTGGGAGTTAACAATCCAGGAATGTGAATTTACATCCCATTCCAGAACCCCTGTTTCTTGTTAACCTGGGATGAGACAGGTTCCCAGCTACTAAGTGATTTCAAAAAGTTTTCAAAATATACTGCATTCAGCCCATGCTACTGAGCTTTTCACAGGCTGATTGTAAAAATACCCATCTGTGCAAATAAAGTGAAAACAGAAACTAGTTCCTGTTAAGTCAGGTGAAAGAAGCTTGCCAGAGATGGTAAAGGTTCCTTCTTTGCCTCCTTTCTGTGCATTATGTCCCACAAACTCTCAGTCCCATAGTTCTTTTGCTGAGATAAGCCAGCCCTTTCCAAAGTGTGCTGTGCTGAATACATTAGGACTGTCCCTAAGAAAAAGGATTCCAGGTCAGCTAAGGAAGAACACAGCCAACAATGAATAACAACAAAGAGATAGTCTGATCAACTACAGAATGTCAAGAAACATAAGCAGGCGTATTTACTCCCAGTTTCCTCTATGGCTTTGGCTAGTTTTCCTTTACCGTAACTTTCCTTAGGGCAAGTATGGGGCAATGAATAATCCATACACATTTTTTCAAATTTAATTGGACACACGTCTTTTTTTGTTTTTGTTTTATCCCAAGATATATCATGCAGATGCAGTGTTTCTCAGGACAATTTTGAGAAGACTTTAACCAACTCCTGCACAATCCAGTGCCTTGTTCTATTAACACCTTGTACGTGTGTGCTATTCAATTCTTTTCTCTTCTTGTTCAGAGGCTTCCCTGAAGCATAAGTGGTTACTTGTCACTCATTTTTACATACCTCTGGAATGGTACATAGTGACAGCTCGCTGAGAATTCTAAGTGGTATAAGCCAACAGGTACGTCCATAGTTGACACTCTCTTCAGCCTGATTTATCCTAGCAGAGTACAGTGAATTACCAAAATGGACCCAGATTATTCATCACAACCCCTAAATCAAGACAGTAACTGATAACGTTTTATTCTCTTAAGAAAACATTACAATGCATATACATGCATGGATATCATTCACTTCTGTAGACCAGTGGACTACTACTCACAATATCCCACTAGATAATTGTGTTAAAATCCACGATTGAAAAGCCTGGCTTATTTGCTGAGTGTTCATAAATGAAAAATACTGTTCTCCTCTTTAACAAACTAGAGAAAAATTATAGTTGGCTTTTTTTTTTGTTTACTACTTAAGAAAATAGATCTCACTGCCTCCAAACTGTATTTCTCAACTATTAGTTTAGATTAGCAAAAGCACATTGTCAAAAGCCATGTGTTTTCATGAAATGCAAGCTTTGTTTTTGTTTTTTTTTTTAAGATTTTATTTATTTATTTGACAGATAGAGATCACAAGTAGGCAGAGAGGCAGGCAGAGAGAGAGGGGGAAGCAGGCTTCCTGCTGAGCAGAGAGCCCGATGTGGGGCTCAATTCCAGGACCCTGAGATCATGACCTGAGCTGAAGGCAGAGGCTTTAACCCACGGAGCCACCCAGGCGCCCCTGAAATGCAAGTTATTTTGATCCAGTATTTCTCACTATATGGAAATCCGCTGAACGGTGCTCACACTGGTGGTAGTGATTGCCTCAGCCATCTCTTTGTTGAAAAAAAGACTATGTATAAGTACCTTACCTATATGTATTTAAAGGAAACAAACTAACATGTTGCATTAAAGGTAAGAGTTAGAGTTCTATTGCTAAGGAGGGTCGATAGGACCCAACATGATAATGTTTATAAATCTTCAATTTATGGAATTAGGATACTCTGGAGCTGCCTTATTCCATAACGATGAGAATTACTGGGGCGCCTGGGTGACTCAGTGGGTTGGGTGGGTTGGGTGTCTGCCTTCAGCTCAGGTCATGACCTCAGGGTCATGAATCCGGATGGGATTCCTTGGTCAGCAGGGAGCCTGCTAATCCCTCTTCTACTGCCCCTCCCCCTGCTTGTGCACGCCGGCGCACGCTCTCTCTCTCTCTCTTTCTGTCAAATAAATAAATAAAATCTTAAAAAAAAAAAAAGTGGTGCATTACAGCCAAAGACTGCCTCACAGCGAGGGGCAGAAGTCAGCCAAAAGCTCCCATTGTCCTCCCACTGGTGTTCCCTCTGGGATCACCAACCACTGACCTGTGCATCGGATGTCTTGGAACCCTCAGGCCCAGAAAGAAATTTTGGCCAAAGATTCTAATATCCTGCTAGTCACATATACATCTTCTTTTTACGTAACCAGGCCTAACAGCTGAACTCTCTGGGGATCTTACTGAGCCCAGCTGCAAATCATCAATCTTAGTGTTATCAATAAACACTGCTGACAAGAGCTCACACAAACCACACCTTGGACCCAGGCTTAGAATTAGTACTTTTCTGCTGAAGGGAAAGCGCCATGCATGGACAAAAAAAGTCAAGTCAATTCTAGACCTGTTACAATTAGCCCTCACAGAGAACATATTTTGAAAATTTCTCACAGATGTATTGTGGTGTGATAACATGATTTTATATTTCTGTTTTTTTTTTTTTTTTTTATTTCTTTAAGGAGTTGGTTTTTAAAAAACCAGTTTATTTAACACTTACTGTATCCTGGACACTATTTTTATGGCTTTCCAAATATTATCTCATCTCATATTCTCAGATGACAAACCTAAACAATATGATAGTGGAATGAAAGAAGGAAGATCTTTTTCAACAATATTTTATGAAGATTTCAAAAATACAACCAAGTTGAGAGTGAATACACTTATATTCACCACATAATTTCTAACTGGTAATGGTTTGCCAGAGCCATTTATCATGTATGTGTCTACGTCCTGACGAAACCATCACGTTTTTGATGCACTTCATACTAAATTGTGAAAAACAGCTTCTTAAATATTCAACATATATTAAGTAGAGTTTCATAATTTTATGCCATTTTAGTCTTTTTGATACAAAATTTACTATAGGAAAATATGGAAATATTAGGTATCCATTCACTGACCTCTCACAAAGGCATGAATGAATACATCTCAGTAATCCAAATCCTATCAATAAATACAACATTGAATCAGCCCCCGTCCCTTTCTATTCAATCCTATCCTCGTTCCTCCAGGGCAACTGCTATTCTGACCTTTGACAGCTGTAGATTATTTTTGTCTACTTCATAATTTTATATAAAAGGAATTATAAGGTATATACTATTTATGCAAAGCTTCTTTTGTTCAACATGTTTTGAGGCTGATAAATGTTTTGCATAATAATAGATTTCTTTTTTTATTGATAAGTAATTTTTCATCGTATGAATATACTGCAGTCTATTTAGTTGATTCTTCTGCTGATGGACGCCTTACTCTGTTTCCAATCTTTGTCTGTAAAAAAAGCTGCAATGAACATTCTTTGACAAGTTGCTTTGTGAAGACATAGAATGAATTAATTTCTCTTGAGTACATGGAATGACTACATCATATAATGGTTGATCTGTGTTTAACTTTCCAACTTCCAACCAGTTTAACAACATAATTGTACCATTTTACATTCTTCCTACCCAGATGTGAGAACACATTTTCTCCAGATCCTCACCAACTTTTGATATTACCAAAAATTTTAGTTTTAGCTATGCTGGTAGCTATGGGGAGGTATCTCATTGCAGTTTTCACTCTGATTTTCCTAATCAATTATAAGTTCTCTCATTTTTCATGTGCTTCATGTCCATTTGTATGTCTGTTCAGATATCTTTTCTGTTTTTTAGTAGGTCATTTGCTTTTATTATTGCGTTGTTCAAGTTCTTTATATGTCTTGGGTAGCAGGCCTTTGTTAAATATGTAATATGAAAATATATCTTTCTGGTAGCTGATTTATCTATTTATTTTTTCAACAATATCTTGGATAAGAAGAAGTTGTTTTAATTTTAATGTAGTCTAATTTATTAAACGTTTAATCTTGTGTTTTGTTTTGTGACTTGTCAAAGAAACTTTTGGTTGTCTCTAGTTCATGAAGATATTCTTCAGTGTTTTTCTCTAAAACTTTATATTTCAGCTTTTATCAATAAGTTATTGACTCACCTCATTTGAATATTTATGTGTTGTGTGAAGTCAGAGTTGTTAATTTTAAAACATGGATATTCAGTATTCCAGCCTAGCTTTTGGAAAAGACTCTTTTGTCCATTAAATTGCTTAATAGCTTTGTTGAAAATTAAGTGACTGCAAATACTTTGATCTATTTCTGGGTTTTTAATTTTCATTTGTTGATTTATTTTTTGTTACTTAGTCCATTTACATGCTGTCTTCTGTAGTAGTTTTATAGTAAATCTTGAAATCAAATAACATAATTCCTCTAATTTTATTCTTCATTTTCACGTTTCTCTGGCCTCTCCAGGTCTCTTCCATTTCCATATCAACCTTAAAATTAATTTGTCGGTTTCTACAAAAGTCTTTCTAAAAATCAAATACACACACACACATACACGCATAGATGGATAAAATGATATATATATGTATATGTATATATGTATATATCTACGTAGCTACATGAGAGATATCATATTTACTTGTAGATATACAAGTAGATATACATATACTTGTAGATATACATATCTACTTGTCATGATATCTATCATGTATCTACATAGATATATACACATATCCATACATATACATATATACATACATATAATCACATATGCGTATATATGAGATATATAAGAGGTAAGGATTTCTTTCAATCAAGTAGGGTAAGTTGACATTTTAAGAATATTGATCATTTTAGTTTATGAACATAGTATGTGTCTATTTATTTTGTCTTTTATATTTTTTCTCTGCAATTTTATAGCTTCCATTGAGAATCCTTGCATGTGCCTTGTTTTAGTTATTTTTTTTTTTTTTTTCAGCATAACAGTATTCATTATTTTTGTACCACACCCAGTGCTCTATGCAATCCATGCCTTCTATAATACCCACCACCTGGTACCCCAACCTCACCCACCCCGCCACTTCAAACCCCTCAGATTGTTTTTTAGAGACCATAGTCTCTCATGGTTCACCTCCCCTTCCAACTTCCCCCAACTCCCTTCTCCTCTCTAACTCCCCATGTCCTCCATGCTATTTGTTATGCTCCACAAATAAGTGAAACCATATGATAATTGACTCTCTCTGATTGACTTATTTCATTCAGCATAATCTCGTCCAGTCCTGTCCATGTTGCTACAAAAGTTGGGTATTCATCCTTTCTGATAGAGGCATAATACTCCATAGTGTATATGGACCACATCTTCCTTATCCATTCGTCCACTGAAGGGCATCTTGGTTCTTTCCACAGTTTGGCAACCGTGGCCATTGCTGCTATAAACATTGGGATACAGATGGCCCTTCTTTTCACGACATCTGTATCTTTGGGGTAAATACCCAGGAGTGCAATGGCAGGGTCATAGGGAAGTTCTATTTTTAATTTCTTGAGGAATCTCCACACTGTTCTCCAAAGAGGCTGCACCAACTTGCATTCCCACCAACAGTGGAAGAGGGTTCCCCTTTCTCCACATCCCCTCCAAAACATGTTGGTTTCTTGTCTTGCTAATTTTGACCATTCTAACTGTGTAAGGTGATATCTCAATGTGGTTTTAATTTGAATCTCCCTGAGGGCTAGTGATGATGAACATTTTTTCATGTGTCTGATAGCCATTTGTATGTCTTTATTGGAGAAGTGTCTGTTCATTTCTGCCCATTTTTTGATATGATTGTCTGTTTTGTGTGTGTTGAGTTTGAGGAGTTCTTTATAGATCCTGGATATCAACCTTTTGTCTATACTGTCATTTGCAAATATCTTCTCCCATTCCATGGGTTGCCTCTTTGTTTTCTTGACTGTTTCCTTTGCTGTGCAGAAGCTTTTGATTTTGATGAAGTCCCAAAAGTTTATTTTTGCTTTTGTTTCCTTTGTCTTTGGAGACATATCTTGAAAGAGTTGCTGTGGCTGATATCGAAGAGATTACTGCTTGTGTTCTCCTCTAGGATTCTGATGTTATAGTTATTCTTGATATTTTATGAATTTGATCTTATTGTGAATATACTTTTCAAATTTTCATTTTCCAAATATTTGCTGCAGTCTATATCAATATTTTATTTTTATTTATTAAACTTATGCTCTGTGAATATATTTAATTGCTTGATTAATTTTAAAGCCATTTTATAGATTCTTTAGTATTTTCTGCATAAATAATCATGTCATCTTTTGACTTATTTCTTTTACATCATCATCATTATGGCTTTAGCTTATTTATTTAGGTATTACAATGACTAAGATATTTAATTAAATATTGAGTAAAAATGGTGAAAGTTTCTATACTTTCTTCATTCCCAAATTTCCAAGAAATGTATTTAATAATATATATCAGGTGTGTATATATATATAAATCAGGTAATAATATATATCAGGTCAAATGTTACCAGAAGTTTTTTTAACAGATGTTTTTGTCAGATTTAAGAAATTACCTTTTATTTCTATTTTATGGAGAATTTCAAACATGGTTACAAGTTGACTTTTGTCAAATAATTTTACAAATTATTTTTACATAATAATCACATCATTATTCTTTATTCTGGTGATATGGTGAATCATGTTGATTACTTTTTATTTTTTATTCTTGGATTACTTTTAAATGTTAAAGCAACTTAGCATTTCTGAAATAAACTCCACTTGATCATGATGTAATTATCATAGATGGATTGTATTTGCTAATATTTCATTAAAGGTTGTTTCTAAGGGTCATTGGCTATAATTTTCTTTCTCTGTAATGTTTTTTTCAAGTTTCAGTATTAGAGCTATTTCTTTTTCACAAAAGCAGTTAAGAAATAACTGATTATTTTCAGTTGGAAGTTAAACAGAAAGAGTCTGTTTAAGATTGATATTCTTTTAATGTTTGACAGAATTCAACAGTAACAATATCAAGCTTTCTGTATGGTGGGATGCACCTGTGAGTAGCCATCTGTGTATGTAGACTTCATTAAGTTTTTCAAAATGTTGCTTTCTAAGTATTCAATATTATTTATGTTAAAATGACTAATTTATAACAATTTGCAATCATTCTTTTATAAATGTTTATTAATTGTACTTAAAATTTAATCTTGGGATACATAATAAGAAACCCTTCTTCTATATCTAATATTGGTCACCTGTGCCTTCTCCTTTTTATTTCTAAGTTTCTTTATTTTCAAGGTTTGCTTGAAATTTATAGTTTGCTAGGGATTTATAACTTTTGTTGATTTTTTTTAAAGCAATACTTTTGTCTTTGTTAGTTTTCTCCTTGTTTTGTTTTCTGTTTATTGACTTCTCTTACCTATATCAGTTAGGATTTACTCTGCTCTTCTTTTTCTAGCTACCTAAGATAAAATTTAGGTCATCTTTTCTATTATATAAATTTCAAGCTATAAATCTTCTAAAAATTTCTTTAGCCACATTCTATAAATGCTGATATGACATATTTTCAGTATCATTTAATTAAAAATGGTTTTAATTCCTTTCTGACTTTGTCCTTAATCATGAATTATTGAGAATTTTGCTGTTTAATTTCCAAATATTTAGAGTTTTCTAGGTATCTTGCTATTGGCATTTAGTTTAATTTCACTGTTAGAAAATAAACTCTTTGTGATAACAATCGTATGGTTTTGATTACAATCCACATTGTTTTATGGTCCAGTGTGTGATCTTTCTCCATGAATATACTATGTGCATGTAAAAAGTCAAGATTGAGGACACCTGGATGGCTGAGTGGGTTAAAGCCTCTGCCTTCAGCTCAGGTCGTGATTCCAGGGTCCTGGGATCAAGCCCGCATCAGGCTCTCTGCTAAGGAGGAGCCTGCTTCCCATCCTCTCTCTCTGCCTGCCTCTCTGCCTGCTTGTGATCTCTGTCTGTCAAATAACAAATAAAATCTTTAAAAAAAAGTCTCTTAAAAAAAATAAAAGATCAAGATTGTTGCGCTGGATCAGATCACTTATGCCTTTATTATGTTTTGTTATGTAGAAAAATAATAAAATAAAGATATTATCTTTTTCTTTTCTTTGACCTACTTATTCCATCAACTGCTGAGAAAGTAGTGTTAAGATCTCCAGCTCTGAGGGTAAAATTGTCTATATCGCCTAAGTCTCTCTTTAATTGGGTCTATTTTTGCTTCATGTGTTTCAAAGTCTGTGTTAGGGATTTATGATCGTTATGTATTCCTGATGAATTCACACTTTTGTTACTAAGAAAAACCTCTTTTTATCTCTTATAATACTTTTACTTCAAGTTGCTATTGTCTGATAGTACGACTAATAATGACAGTTACAGCCTTCATGTTTTTACCATATGTCTGGTCTGACATTTCCATCCATATGCTTTCAACCTGTCTGTTTTTATATACCGGTGTATCTTCTGTAGATAGCATATTGTTGGAACATGCTTTTTACCCACTATAATAATTTCTGCCTTTAAATTGAAGAGTTTTTACATTAATACTTAATATAATTTATATTTTGAACTTAAGTTTAGCTTTTTCTGTAGGTCTCCTCTGTTTTTTGCTTTTCTATTTCTCTTTTCTGACTTTTAGAATTTTTTAGAATTTAGAATTTAGAACTTTTTAGAATTTTCTTTTAGAATTTTTATTTGAATACTGATTTTCTGTGTGTATTTTTTCTTCCTTTTCTTTCTTTCATTCTTTTTCTTTTTCTTTTTTTTTAAAGAGAGAGAGGGCATGTGCTGTGGGGTAGGGACAGAGGGAGAGAAAGAAGACGAATCTTAAACAGGGTTCATGCCCAGCACAGAACCCACCACAGGGCTCAATCTCATGACCCTGAGATCATGTCGTGAGCTGAAATCAAGGGTCAGACTCTTAACTGACTGAGCCACCCAGGCACCCCCATTTGAACACTTTTAAAAACCCATTTTGTATTATCTAATACCTTTTGGATATGACTCAGTATTATTTTAATTGTGGCTAAGCTAAGATTGCAATCTACAACTTGGCTTCCCATGCTCTCATTAGAGTTGACAGAGCATACTTTGCACAGGTGTAGCACACCTGCAAGTGTAAAGGTGAATCCAGCTGCTCCCTGCCCCTTTACTTATGCTCTCATTGTCATACAACACCTACAGTCATTATGGACTCCGAGAGGCAATGCCATAATTTTTGCTTTAAGTAACTATATCTACTATTTCCATAAATTGAGAGGAAAATGTGTTTTAAGTTTATCCAGAAACATTGTCTGACATTTGCTTTTCCTTCATGTAGATCGGAGTTCTCAGTCTGGAATGAATTCTTTTCAGCTTAAAGGTCTTCCTTTAGTATTTCCTATAGTGCAAGTTTCTTAGCACCTAATTATTTCAGTTTTATTTATGTGCAAGTGTCTCTAGCTCACTTTCACTTTTGAAGGATAATTTCACTTGGTATAACATTCTGATTTTATTTCTCTTTTATTCCTCAGTGCTTTAAGGATGTCATACTACTGTCTTTTGGCCTCTATATTTTTAAATTCATAGTTGATAATATTTTGAACTATTGTTTCCTTGTATAGAATGTCTTGCTATTTTCTGTCTTCAAGATTTTAAGATTCATTTTTAATTCCTGAAGTTTTTATTTGTGACACACTTAGTGGTGGTTTTCTATATTTATCTTGAAATTTGCTGAGATTCTTTAATCTGTAAATCTAAGTTTTTCTTCAAATTGGGGAGATGTGCCTTCTAATTGCCTTATCTGAGCATTTCTGGGTTTATATTTATTGATAACTCTTTCTCTTGAGAACAGTTTATGTTTTCCTCTTCTTAGTTGTCAAATAATTTTGGATTGTATCCCATTGAATCCCAGACATTGTGATATACTATATGCATTTAAAATTATTTTATATTTTTTCCAAAGGCCGTTTGCTTGTGTTTTGTTTTAAACCAACATTTTACTTATATTTTCCCTTATTATATTACTTTGGGGAGGTGAACATTAGAAGGCAGGGAGGAATATCTTCGAGGTGTGGAGGATAGACCCAAGAGAGGTTCTGGCTTCAGGACAATTTACTATTTCTTCTGAAAAAGTTCAGTCTTCTGTATTTCATTTGTTCCCTATTTTTCTCCCAATAGGAGAATTATTAGATACATAGAGAGGCACACCTTTTATTCATTTTCTAAGAGTTAAAAAAATCCATATTTGTGCTTTAATATATAAGTAGTTTGTCTTTCTGGATTTTGTAGCATAGCATTAATGCCAAAAAGATGTTAAGAACAGAAATTAACTTACTCATTTATTCATTTAAAGAGAATGTATATTAAAATATGTTTTGCAAAAAATTTTACCAAGGGGTATTTTGCAGTATTTATTGAACACTTAGACTGGTTTTAGGTACTAGGGATACAACTATTTATAATGCAGTAATAAAAGGAAAAAAATTAAAGCAATGATAACTACCTTTCAATATACCTTTTGCATTGTGTTTGGATTGTTTTAGCTATATATCTACATATCTATCTGTCTGTCTATCTATCTACCTATCCATCCATCCATCCATCCATCCATCCACAATTCTCTATGTTTATATACCCTAACTTTCTTATACTCAAAACCCTGAAGATAGATATTTTTTCATCCAAATTCTAATAATGAGAAAACTTCTTTCTTATGAAAGAAGTTCATAAACTAGATGAAGCTCACACAGCTAGAAGTGTCAGTACTAAGATTTAAATTAAAAAATCTATAATTTTGATTAATCTGATAAATTGAAGTTTATGATAAAACTGAGGTGTATCTTTTAAATCTTTGATGTTAATTCTACTAGAATTCTTTTCACATAGGTTTTTCATGGGGGCTTTTCTGTGTTACACTGATAGGAAATGAAAATTTCTTCCTAATGTGCAAAAATAAATAAATAAATAAAGGAGGGGAGGGCTATTTAAGACATCCTGAAATATATTTTTTTAATATTTTATTTATTTATTTGACAGACAGAGATCACAAGTAGGCAGAGAGGCAGAGAGAGAGAGAGGAGGAAGCAGGCTCCCTGCTGAGCAGAGAGCACGATGCAGGGCTTGATCCCAGGACCCTGAGGTCAGGACCTGAGCTGAAGGCAGAGGCTTTAACACACTGAGCCACCCAGGCACCCCAAATCCTGAAATATTCTTAAACAATATTCGTATTCTCCTTTTTTTTTTTAAGATTTTATTTATTTATTTATTTGAGAGCCAGAGATCACAAGTAGGCAGAGAGGCAGGCAGAGAGAGAGAGAGGAGGAAGCAGGCTCCCTGCAGAGCAGAGAGCCCGATGTGGGGCTTGATCCCAGGACCGGGATCATGACCTGAGTCGAATGCAGAGGCTTTAACCCACTAAGCCATCCAGGCACCCCTCTAGTATTCTCCTTTTATGCTAACCATGCTATATGGTATTTATGCTGTATGGTATTATGCTTCAGGAAAATGAATTATATCATAACATATAAATGAGTTCATAATAATGAGATTTCTTATAATAGATTCTGTACTCTTTGTGTGTGTGAGAGAGAGAATTGAAGCAAGAAATAGAAAACAAGTCTTGAAAATTTCTATAAATGTGAATAGAATTCCTAAATTTGTTTTCTAATATTCCTGTGATAGTTATAGTAATTCAAAAAGTGTTTTTCTGTACCTTGACCATAGGTCACATGCTTAGTATACATTAGTACCTAGCATGGATCTAGATTCCATTTTCATAAAACTAAGAATGTTTCTATTCAAAATAAATGCTGAGAATAAGATCTATCAATTTTAAGTAGTTGATTCTTAAACTTACCTAACTATAACTAAGAAAAAGAACTGGTTTAGTGATAGATTAAGGGAAAGCTAGATACTTACTGAACCTCTCTTATTCTCCTACGTAATATATCTGATACCGCTTTAAGTAGAGGAAAACACCTAAGTCTTTAAAAAAAATTTCCCCACTTGACATTTCCTTTGCAGTCCGAAACAGGAATGTGATTGAAGCTATATTATCATTTGGGACGGATTTCTGTAAAACTTTGTTCCTATGCTAAGGACATAAAACTGGCTTAAATGTTTTCAGGGTAAATATGTATAGCAAAGCTCAGAGGAACACAAATTATAATTGAAAGTTTGTCTAGGTCTAGTTGATTTTTCCAACCATATTAAAGAAATGGTTTTAAAAAGCAGTTTCCTCTCTGCTCTTCAAAATAATAATTCAAAAACAAAACAAGAACTGATCTTAGAAACTTTAAGGAAAATTGAGTTTCCAATTTGCTGGGAATAATAAAAGTCAACCAAGAGCCACCACTGAGAGTTAGTGGAATCTATTCATGATCTTATAAACCTAAAAATAGAGTAGTACTTGAGTAATATGAACCCAAATCACCTTCAGCTCTAAAAGACAATTATAATAGAAATATAATAGAAAATCATAAACTTTTCTGATCTTTTAAATTCCCTTCTCTGTGAAATGATGTATCTTCCATGAAACATGTCCATGGTCGGAGGAGGTCATACTAAGGATTTCAAAGAGTTGCCATAGGTATTGATTATGAGATACTGGTAGATATTGAGGGAGAGTTAAGACCCTTTCCTCTGAAAGAACTCCTGAGGTGGATCTAGGAAAGTGGCCCATTAAACAGTTCCATGGAGAAACCTGTGCTTTGGAAGATAGTTGGGCTTGCTCACTGGTTGTGTGAGGTTTGGAGTACACATCCTTTGCAATTCAGGCAATAAAGTTGGCATGTTCTTGGAGAGACTATGCAAGTTAGAGGTCTCACTTATTCTTAAAAGGCAGTTTTAACTAGTAGTGGAAATCTTCTCCATTGATTTTGAAACAGCTATACAATAGCAACTCCATAATAATAATTTTTTGTGGATTGCATCAGTTATTACATTATTGCATCTCATCTGTGAATCCATCCTGCAGTACTAGCTCTGTGTTAGTCTATTGGACTCCATGCAGTTCTCCTATACAGTGACCACTACCTAAAGCTTGGTCAGAAGAGGGCACAGTAGAGACACCATAGAAGGAAGAGGCTTTTTTCCCCCCCCCGCCCTGGGAAAGTGAGCTTTGTTCTAATGAACTTTGTTTTGCTGCTACAGGATTAGCTAATAGGACGTGTGGGTGGGACGTCAAGTGGTGCAGCGTCCCATCCAGACACCCAGAGGGGGTAGTCCCATAGTGATATCATAACCTTGACCTGGGCTTGGAAATGCCTTCAACCCTCCCCACAAAGACACCTGGTGCTTCAGGACTCCTCCTTAAGCAGTATGGGGACTTCCTCTGGGAAACCTCCCACAACTTGACTTGCCACACTCCCGAGAGCTGTAGCAGCTTGTGCTCAGCTGCAATCCAGAGGTTGGTGTTCTGTGTCTCACAGAAGGGACATGATATACTCTTGGTCTCACATTCTCCATAGCACCCCAACTACAATGGCATGCCTCCCCGTACGCTCATCTTGCTTACATCCTGACCATTTTCTTCCTGCTTAGAAATGACCATGGCCCAGCTCTGGCCTGGGAGCACCAATTAACTTCTCTACAATCCATTGGACATAAATCACACTTCCTTTCTTTAATGAACCACAGCCTTGGGAGGCAGCTCCACTTTCAACTTTGTCCTCCTTGGGTACTCATTCTCATCCCTAGGGAACCCTTAAGAGCTCTCTTTGTATCTTTGTCATAACTCTTCTGGTTCAATAATTCTTCATATTAACTTCGTCTCCTCAAATTATTGAGTGATCTCTCTCTCCTGATTGGGCCCTGACTTAACAATGTTCTAAAAAGATCTCTAGCTCTTATTCTTTAGGGAGGCACCATACTATAGCAGAAATATCTCCTAGTTTGCCACCCACAACTCACACACTGGATTTATTGCTTACCAGTAGAATTATCATTCATAGCCTCTTATGAACCTCTCCTCCCCTCATCCTTACCATCTACAAAGGTGAGAAGATTGAACAATTTCAGGGATGTATAATTCCAACACAGTGATTGTTACATAGTATGTGCTAAATAAATGATAGATAACATATCAGCTAAAAATTCTTAAATGTGAGCCAAATTGAAAGAAATAAAATTCTAAAGAGGTCTTTATACCATAAAATTTATTGTTGAATCATAACTATAAGAAGTATATTGTCCCTAATCATCATAGCTACTATGGATATGGGATTTCTCTTAAATCGCAAACCTACCAGTTTAAAAGTGTTTTACAAATGCCACCAGGGACTGAATTGAAAAACAAATGATTCTTAAATTTTCTTGTAACCTTGTAAGGATACTAATAGTAAAAACAGAATAATATCAACAAATAGTATCAATTAAAAATAGATGATTCTGGAAATTTTATGCTTTCATTTGAATGAAGTCTGAAAATAATTTTTGGAAAACATTGGGTGAGAATGACTATTACAAACAAAAATACCCTACAAACATAATTGGCCAAACTTTGAAGAAGTCTCACAGTTATTTATTGGAAAATCTCAAATAAGAATGCTGCTTTTCTGAATATAATTCAATTTGTAGACAGACTCTGACATAAGAGTGATTATGAAATAATGTTCACTATTATGGATGATTATAATGTAATTTTCTACTTAGTCTTTTTTTTTAAGATTTTATTTACTTATTTGAGAGAGAGAGAACACGCATAAGTTGGGGTGAGGAGCAGAGGGACAAGCCAACTCCAGGCTGAGAGTGGTTGGAGCCTGACGTAGGACTCGACCCCAGGACCCTGAGATCATGACCTGAGATAAAGTCAGACACTTTACCAATGAGCCACCCCAAAGCCCCTTGAATCCTCTTCTTAGAATAAATCATACTGTTGTTTTAAATGATAGGTTATAGCTGAAGTCATATCTACATAATGGTTCTAGAACATCAAGGTCCAAGAAAATGAAAAATCTGCTTTTTTAAAAACTTTTATTGGGTATAACTAAAAATAACATATAATCCAGAAATATGGATTATACAACATATGACCAAATTAAATTTGGATAATTAGCTAGTTTGCTAATTGAAATATATTTTTATTATTCTACTGCCAACATTTTTGGCTCTGGAATCTATTGATCCCAAATATAGTAATATTCTTATCAATATTATTCTATGTTTTCTGATTTTCTTTCCCTACCTCCCAACTATGCTGCCCTGAATGACCATATTCAATATAAAGAGATAATATAGAACTTAAACTTTCAATGTAATAATTTTTCTACATGAAGAAACAGAGATGAAATGGTAAAAGTAAAAATTACTGACTAATAAAAGCCTCCCAATTCATAAATATATGTTTAATTTGCGAAGAACATTTTATCCAATAGAAGATTTTGAATAATACTGAAATGCCAAGAAAAAGAATTACAGAAGTAAACCTACATGGACAGGAAGACAGACCGGATGATTCTCCTTTGACTATTTCCCTGAAAGTAAAGTTATGTAAATAAAGGAAAAGAACTTTGGGATGAAAGCCAATGACTCTTCATAGTCATTAATTCAACATAGTGAGAATTATGTGAGTGGCAGTTTGGAATAGTGAAATAGTGGAGACTGTTAAGTAAGAAAGGTCTGGGTTCACCCTCTCACTTGCTGAATCCGTTTTTTTTTCCCCCGACTGTACAATGAGGGTATTATAAGCAAAGTAAGATTTTTCGGAAGATTAAATGAAATAACAGGTTCAAATCCTCTACCATTTCTTCTACCAACAGGTCATATGCAAAATACTATAATTACTAAATTAAAAAGTATAGTTGGGGTGCCTGGGTGGCTCAGTCGTTAAGCATCTGCCTTCGGCTTAGGTCATGATCCCAGGGACCTGCGATTGAGCCCCACATCCAGCTCCTTGCATGGCAGGAAGCCTCTTTCTCACTCTCCCACTTCCCCTGCTTGTGTTCCCTCTGTCACTGAGTCTCTCTCTATGAAAAGAATAAATTAATAATCTTAAAAAAAAAGAATACAGGTACCCCTTACTTGGGGCACCTGGGTGGCTCAGTTGGTTAAGCCACGGTCTTCAGCTCAGGTCATGATCCTGGAGTCCAGAATCGAGTCCTGACTGGGCTCTGTGGGAAGCCTCTTTCTCCCTCTCCCTCTGCCTCTCCCCCTGCTTGTGCTCACCCTCTCTTTGTCAAATAAATAAATAAAGTCTTCAAAAAAGTAAAAAAAAATAATAATAAATATAAAGTAGAACATCAAATCTGATACATTTTATAGGTTTCCAGATCAGAAGAAAAAAATAAGAGGAGAATTACTATTATTAGAAACATTGGTCTCTACACTAAACACACATGAATTTTCTTTTTAAGTTGTAAATTGCTAGAAAAATGTTAGCTCCCATTATAAAGATATTTTATTGTCTTATAGAATGTCACTATCATAAGTTACCTGAAAATCCAAAAGCAAAATAATTAGTGAAATGCCCATTAATCTGTGGTTTTAAAAATAATGAAATAGCACAAGTGTGGTGGTCACAGTTTTCTCCCAGAGAGAACTAGATTTGTTTTAGAGATAAATGAATAAATATGTCATGACTTTCATTTCTTTTAGTTGTTTTGGAATCATTTGAAATTTGAACAGGTAAATGTAATAGAGGCAGAGGAAATAGAATGACATGAGTAACTAATACTAGTAACCAAATACTAAAGCTCTTTCTTGTGTTTATTTGACAAGATTTCAAAATTATGGCTCAAATAGAGAATCCATGGCTTATGAAAAACCTAGGTTCATTCATTCATCCATTCAACACATATTTATTAACTCTTCACCTTGTGCTATAGATTGGAGATACAGCACTGCCAGAAGCCAGGGTCCCTATCTGCATAGAGCTTGCGTTCCTGGGGTGGCGGTAGGGGAGAAGATGGGCAGCGGGTCAAAACAAAAAGCAAAAAACAACAAAAAAACAAACAACAACAACAAAAAAACAAGCATATGAACACTAATAGGAAAAGAGGCTGTGCAGCATTTTTCACTTAATCAGAAGCAACTGAATGAAATAAAATCTCTTTAAACATCTAACACAGAAAACACTGGTGCATCTTGTTTCCCTGATAAATCCAAGGCACTGAACTGAAAAGCCTCTTTACTGTAGAGTCCTTCTATCCTTTTCAGCTTTGCTCAGTCAGAATTCTTCCTCATAAATATGTTACAGTATTGCCAGCACATGTATTCTCTTATTGTCTTCCAGTGATGTGATAAAATAAGAAAGAATTGCCTTGTAATAACGTGCATTGTTCAGTCTAGGGTGATATAGGATTGGCATCAAGTTCTTTTGTTCATCATTAAATGCCTCTTCCTACACTCTAACATCTGGAATAGGGCGGAAACTTTTAGGCAGCTTTATGGAAAGATACACCTCAATGAATATTTGCATATTTCTCACCGCTAAGAAGATCACTGCTAGCAGAAAATTTCAATTGTAATTATACTCCGAATTTTATATAGGTGTGTCTTGCATACAGTAAGAATTTGAAACATTTTAAGAGTAGTCAGTAAAAATATATTGTTACATGAAATACTGGGGAGAGTAGTCTTCTCCAAAGATGGGGTTGACTGCAAAACCAGGTTACTTATAACCTTTTATTTTGTTTTTTTTTTATCCTAAAATAAAATCTATACTGAGGTATTTATCTGAAAACTGAAGTCATTTGATGCAAGATTTCCTTTTATGGTCAAGATAGCACAAAAGATGATTATCTAGAGTACTATGGATATAAAAGGGGGAATCTGAATGATACAACTATGTGTAAAGTAAAGATATTCTATTCTAAGAATACCGTTATCTCACCGCTTTTGAGAGTGATAGGAGCTTAGTTCAGAGACACAGGAAAAAAAATGTAACGTTTAAAAAATTCAGCATGTAATGTATATCACAATATAAATATCTACATAAAATCATATGCACATGGGTGTAAAAAGGATCTTTAAATAAAACAATAGACTTTCTTATATTTTTTTTCCTCAGTGCTTTAAATAGAACCTTGACTACTGATAAACAAATTTTTCATTTTTATGACAAAAGTATTGTAGCTTTGCCAAGTAGATTGCCCTCTAGGTAATAAAGACTCAAATAAAACATAGAAAATTGATCTTGTAAATAAAACACTAACACTTTAGCCTTTGATACCTTAAAATATTAACTATCAAGTGACGTGTTTATTTGAGAGTAACTTTGTCTATCTTTGGGTTAACGTTAACACAATTCCTATATCATCAAAGTTTACATGAAGCCACAGTCACAATGGATGGGATCATTTTTACTGTATTCACTATTCAAACGATGACATGTCATTCACAAGATAAGAACCCTTAGCCACATTGTATTCAGTTTAATGATTAAGTAGAATACTGTAGAACATTATAATTTAACATCATTTGCAAATTGCATGTTTAGACTAATTCAAAATAGGGAAACATATAATCAAAGCTGTATGTTCCTTTTTATAAGATTTCCTCACTTGGACGATGCAAACTTCACCTGAAATTGGGTTAATACCAGATTTTGGGTTGAGCAATGACAGGTGGATATTTCCTCTACTTGAGGCATTTAAGTGGTCACAAGCCATATTCTTCTATATTCATCATCTCTGGGATATTTTGAAAAGTAAAGTTTTCTTCCTCTGCTTTACATTTTATGTATATTTCAAGATTCCATCAGTGTGCCTCGTAACTAGATTGGTGTCTCAAATATCTTTGATTTGGGGGGGAAAAAGGCTGATGTGTGTTGAAATCATAAAATAAATGTAATTCTACCAAATCTTATGTTTTTCCTGACTCACAAAAAATTGAAAATATGTCCTTCCAGGAAAATAAAATTCTAAGGTGGAGCATAACAAAATCAAACTTAAGACAATACTTGTCTTAAGGTTTATTTTGGATTTTTTGGTGAAACCAATGAGATAGATATAGATATAGTTAAAGATATGGATATATACACGTATATATGTGATTTCTCTGACAGAGGAAAGACAAAGCTGCAGTCCCAAATGAACCCTGAAGTCCCAGTAGAACAAAACAGCGAGCACTGATTTCTTGCTCTCACTGTGGTCAGATGTGGGTCTGGCAGCTCACCAAGCCACTCTCCTTTAATCAGTGACTCAGGTTCTGCCCCTCTTCCACCCTGTGACTCAGCCATCACTGGATCTTTTTCTTCCAGCTTTGAGAACTGCAGACAGTACCATTAGGAACATCATGTTCCATCATGATGGAACATCATGGGACATCATGACAGTTAGCTCTGGAAGTGGCTTATCTCATTTATACCCACCTCCCACTGACCAGAACTAGGACCATGGTTCCAATCTCAATGCAAAGTCAGCTGGGAAACAAGTTTCCTGTGGCCCCAGGTAGAGGAAAGGGGATCAAGCATCTAATGTGTGCCTCACAAAGTGCTTATCATATTTAAAAATTCAAAAAAACTGTAATCTATAGCACCCGTTTAGTCTATCCCGGGGCCAAGTTCAGGTTACTGATGCTTCAGAAAAATTTCAATACAAACAGGAAAATGTACATATGAATGTATGTGCATGTGTGTGTGTTTCTAATGGCATGAGACTACAGATAGATCTACTTTATTCTTTTAAAATAACCATAAATTATTACCTGTAACAGTCGATCATTTCTTCTATCTTTTCAAATTACAAACACCAGTTAGAAACATCCTTGAATGTATTTTTTTCATGTTGATTTTCGAATGTAATTTTAGGTTTACCATCTTGGTTTGATGATATGCACATACTAAAATTTTGTAAATATTCTCCATTTTCTTTCCAGGGAAGTTACAGCAGGTAACATCTCCCCCAATAATTCTTAATGTGCCTATTTCTTCAAATTAGACACTTTGTGTCATCAAATGGCTTCCATAATAGATACAATTATGTATTTATAATTTCCCTTTGAATTGGCATTATAAAATTGTGACCAATTTTAGCATTTTTAATGGGTACATTAACAATTGACCTCTTCTTAAAAATTACTCTATGTGGTTTGCTTATTTTCCTATTAAGTTTTTGAACATTTCCTTATTGTTTCTCTACCGAGTAGATGTATATTCTCTCTAATCCTACACACACGCACATATGCACATAGATATAACTGAATACCTTTATTCAGTTGTTCATTGAGTTGTAAATAACCTTTATTAAAGAGTATTAACCATTTTTATGTCCTATGTGTAACTTATTTTTCTATTTTGTTGTTTTAGATATAATTTTATTTATGGTTTCTTGACCTGCAAAAATGTTTAATCATTCTGAGTATTTATCAGCATTTTCTCTATATGTCATTGGATATTGTGATATTGTGAGCCGATTAAAATACAACTTTCTTGCTCCAAGGTTTTTCTTTCAGTGATATGTTCCCTTGTAGTATCTTTATGACTTAATATAGTTTTTTTAAAATTGACTATAAAGATATCAAAACTGAATTACAGAATAAGGGAATTCTGGAGATATCGTCTCACAACTAATTTTAAGGAGCCTTTTATTTTATTATAAATATATCCTTCTGGGTCTGTCTTGACTTTCTATTCTCCTTGCTGAGCTGTTCCTTTACCAGCACTAAACTGTTTTGGT
Source organism: Mustela nigripes (assembly GCF_022355385.1). NCBI lineage: Eukaryota > Metazoa > Chordata > Mammalia > Carnivora > Mustelidae > Mustela > Mustela nigripes. The sequence continues at coordinate 9,360,974 of NC_081561.1, forward strand.
TATTATAACTCTGCAATGCATTTAATATCTGGTAAATGAGTCTCTGCTCACTAATCTTACTATTTAGGGTTTTGTTTACTGTTCTTTAATATTTTTGCTACAAAAGAAAACCACAAATGACTATTTTATTTATCATATCATTGTGATATTAAATTGGAAATATCACATATGGAATCAAAAACTGTGAAATTACATATTTTGTTGAAATGTTAGAAATAATTTTAAAATAGACCATATTTTGTGAAATCTGAATGTAAACGTTATAAAAGCTTGTATGTACACAAATGTTATTGTATATTCTGCTCCAATATCCCACAAATCTTTCCACACCAGAATATACTAATTTTTAAAATCCAACTTCTAGGGGTGCCTGGGTGGCTAAGTCAGTTAAGCCTCAAACTCTTGGTTTCAGCTGGTAGTGATTTGGCGGTTATGGAATCCAGCTCTCCAGCAGGCTCTGTGCTTAGTGCAGAATCTACTTGAGATTCTTTCCACCACCCTTTCTCTCCCTCTGCTCCTCCTCCTGCTCACAGGAGCTCTCTCTTGCAAGCAAACAAACAAATAAATAAATAAATTAAAATTAAAATTAAAAACAAAATACAATGTCTATTTCTTTAAAGTGGTTATATCTCTTATGCTCGCTTTAAAAGCTACTTGTGTTTTGTTTTTTAACCTAGCTAATATATTATAAATGATTTCTCCTATTTCATTTTGTTAGGATAATATAAGAAATCCCTTTTCCTTAAGACAGACTATTGTTTTCCTTTTCAGAATATGTTTGTGTTCCTCTATATTCTATCTTCAGTTTAGTATTTCTTGAACAACCTCATCTTTCATTGGCCTTTATTAAAGATTTGTCAGCAAGGCAACTCTGTTCTGGTTAGCTCTCTTTGATAAAGGTACTACTGAGTACAAAGACAACTTAATTGTTACTCATCAGGAAGCTTCCTTATTTCCCTTAGGTCTCCAGCTCTTCCTCATAGAAAGTTTCCTTCCTATTTCTATCCTCTCTCCCTTCTCTACCTCTTTTCTTCATTTTCATCATCTAGCAAGGGAATTACAGGCTCAGTATTTAATGCTATAAAATGATTTCTTTACTTTCATTAGGGTGTTTTTCTCAAAAAATAAGTAAAAGGAAAGTAAGAATGTCATAGATTATTTTTCTTCTTCCTTTCTATAGTGGAAAAGTGGAGAGAAAAGATACATAATAATTATTATAATAAATATGAAAATACCCTTAAATATAGAAGTAGGGAGAAAAAATAGGAAGTCTTTATGATAAGATTTAGCTTCATGAGAATTCTTTCCTGTGGTTAGGGTTATAGTCCTTGGTATCTCAGGTTCTGAACATCAAGACATAGAATGGATGAAAATTTTTCAATGAAAAGCATTGGTGGACTTGAAATTACAGAGATTAATATTGATATTAATAATTTTTGTAGGTATACATTTACAGAGGATGCTGTATCTATTTCTTACTCCAGCTATGATGAAGGTGGGCTGATAATAACTCACTGCTATTCCTTTCTCTAGAAAATTACCCTGAACTTTCATACTGAGAGGCTCTGTCACCTTACCACTCTTCCAAAAGGGGAGGGGTGATCCTGGCTGAAAACTGACAAGCTTAGTTATTATAAGAATCCCATAGTCCCCTTGCCTAAAGGTTGGACTAACATATGTGAAATTTAGCTTCAGAGCTTCCCATGGGCTCAATCTAAAAATGTTCTCCAGTAGGGGCTATATCCTTGCTAGACCTCTACCCCCTCTCAATCTTTCCCCTCCCAATCTTCTTACCTTGAATCTACTTTTCCTGAGACCCATTTCTGATTAAACACAAGGGAAACTATGAAAGACAGTTACTCTGGAGGCCTTCAGTGAACCCGTGCCTTCTTTAGTTATGCCCTCCTACATTGACCTGTTGACCTGTTGTCTAGCCATGGTTGATACAAACCATAATGCAAAGAGAGGTTTGATAAACCTTCACACATTGGAATATGTCATCTTTGAATATTTCTTCTTGGAACCCAGCTGTTCTGTGCAAGAAGTCCAGGCCACATGGAGAAATCAAGTGGAAATGAAACGAGGCATCTTCAAAAGCTTCCTGTGAGCTCAGAACAGCCAGCCAGTACCAACTACCGACCAGATGCAGGAGCCATATTGGATTTCAAGTTGCCAAGTGACACCACAAGAAGAAAAAGTCCACCTATCTAAGCCCAGAAAACCCAGAGGATGATGAAAAATATTAAAATAGTCACTGTTTTGTGTATGTGGTCCAGTTTCATTCTTCTGCTTATGGCTGTCCAATTTTCCCAACACCATTTGTTGAAAAGACTGTCTTTTTTTTTTACATTGGGTATTCTTTCTTGCTTTACAGAAGATTAGTTGACCATGGAGTTCAAGGTCCATTTCTGAGCTCTTTATTCTGTTCCATTGATCTATGTCTGTTTTTATGCCAGTACCATACTGTCTTGATGATTATAGCTTTGTAATACAACTTGAAATCAAGAATTGTAATGCTTCCAACTTTGGCTTTCTTTTTCAACATTACTTTGACTATTTGGGGTCTTTTCTGGGTCCAGACAAATTTTAGAATTGTTTTTTCCAGTTGTATGAAAAATGTTGATAGTATTTCGATAGGGACTGCATTGAATATGTAGATTGCTTTGGGTAGCATACACATTTTAACAAATTTGTACTTCCAATCTGTGAACATGGCATGTTTTTCCATTTCTTTGTGCCTTCCTCGATTTCTTAGTGTTCTATAGTTTCCAGATACAGATCAATAAAAAAAAAAATCCAGTCGAGATATGGGCAGAGGACATGAATAGAATATTTTTTTTTTTTTAAAGAAGACATACAAATGGCCAACTGACACATGAAAAATGTTCAATATCACTCAGCACCAGAGAAGTCCAAATCAAAACCACAATGAGATAGCACCTCACACCAGTCAGAATGGCTACAATTAACAACTCAGAAAACAACACATGTTGGTGAAGATGTGGAGAAAGGGGGGGTGCCTGGGTGGATTAGTGGGTTAAAGCCTCTGCCTTCGGCTCTAGTCATGATCTCAAGGTCCTGAGATTGAGCCCCGCATCAGGCTCTCTGCTCAGCAGGGAGCCTGCTTCCCTCTCTCTCTCTTTCTCTCTGCCTGCCTCTCCTCCTACTTGTGACCTCTGTCTGTCAAATAAATAAATAAAATCTTAAAAAAAAAAAAAAAGATGTGGAGAAAGGGGAACCTTCCTACATTGTTGGTGGGAATGCAAGTTGGTACAGCCACTCTGGAAAACAACACGGAGGTTCCTCAAAAAGTTAAAGATAGAACTACATTACAACCCTGCAATTGCACTACTAAGTATTTAGCCAAGGGATACAAAGAGTGATCCAAAGAGGCACAAGCACCCCGATGTTTATAGCAACAATGTCCACAGTAGCCAAAATATGGGAAGAGCCAGATGTCCATTAACAGATGAATGAATAAAGAAGATGGGAGATATATATTTATATATATATATTCTCCACCATCAAAAAGAATGAAAGCTTTCCATTTGCACTGACATGGATGGAACTAGAGGGTATTATGCTAAAAGAAATAAGTTAATCAGAGAAAGACAATTATCAGACAATCTCACTCATTTGTGGAAATTAAGAAACAAAAGATGTTCATAGGGGAGGGGAGGGAACAATAAAAGAAGATGAATTCAAAGAGGGAGACAAACCATAAGAGTCTCTTAACTTTAGGAAACAAACAGGTTTGCTGCAAGGGAGGAAGGGGCTGGAGGGATGGGGTAACTGGGTGATGGTCACTAAGGAGGGCACTTGAAGTAATGATCCCTGAATGTTGTATACAACTGATGAATTACCATATTTTACTCTTGAAACTAACAGTACAATATATGTTAATTAAATTAAATTCAAATGAAAATTTAGAAAATAAGCAAGATAAAATCGTCACTGTTTTAAGACGCTAAGCATAAGAATGATTTATTACACAGTAATAGACAATTGAAAAAGAACGCAACTTAAAAAAATGACAAAATTTGAACAAATGGGTTCATAATGGAATATTTTCTTTATGCTGTGGTAGAAGCTGTAAAATTGCTCCCCCTTTATCCTGTAATAAATCCTCCTAATGACTAAAATTCATATATGTTCATCTCTTTTGCATAGGGCTGGCTAGGTGTCCTGATTTCCCTTTTCCACTATTGCTTGCCAGTCAATTCACTGAGTCATGCTAGATTATGACCGTGCATTTTCTCACTTAATTTCAAAGCATCTTGGCCTGAGTCTGAAAAATGAGCAATAAGTTATATACTAGTTGCAATGTACAGTGATTATCAAATGCATATTTCTTATGGATGAGTACTAACTATTGTAGTTCCGGTGTGGTCAGCTTCACTTCTAAAATGGGACTTACTGGGCACATCTTTATATTTGGTTAAACAACAAAGGCTTGGTACTTGGAACATAAAGATTTTATTCATTTATTTATTTATTTATTTATTTATTTAGAGAGTGAGAGAGAACATGAGAACAGAGAAGTTCAGAGGAAGAAGCAGACTCCCCGTGGAGCTGGGAGCCCTATGCGAGACTCAATCCTGGGACTCCGGGACCATGACCTGAGCTGATGGCAGTTGCTTAAACAAATGAGCCACCCACATGACTAGAACAAGCTATATTTTTTATTAAACTCATCTTAAATTTCTTTTCTATATTATACAATGTTATAACTTAACATTTTTAGGACAGTAAGTCAGTCGTATGTATATTTTCTGTTTCTTAGAGAACTAGTCAATACTTAAAAATAAATCATCCCAATTACATTAAGAATTCTAATAAATTTACGGATCTGCATGAAAACACATTTTAATATACAAATACATGCATATCATCATTTACTGCACATAAACACACATGTGTATGTATGTGCATATATATGTATACAAAAATAAATAAATATTAAGAAGCCAATAAGCATTCTTTTGCTACCTCATACAGCAATTCCTTGTTTTCTAAAAGCAACCCCACCATATCTAAATATATCTGATATGTTACCTAATATATGGGGAGCGGATATAGCCCGGAAAGCTCCAATAATATTTCTAATCTACACATCTAAACAATGAACAACAAACGATCGCAGTAAAATTGTGCACAAGCATTAACTTGTACTAAACCCACTCTCCTGCTTATGAACAAAGACTGCACTGTGAGATCCTTTCTTAAACAGAAGCTGAAGGAGTAAACAGGTCTTTAGACATATTTTTCCCCTGACAAAGCTTCTGTTACATTATCTTGTCAACTTGTATGAAGTTCAGATGGATCAATACTTACTTGGTGAGTTCTAAGGAACACCTGGCCCTCCAGGAGGTGACATGTTAATTACACAGGTAGCATTCTTTTTCTTAATGTATACATGCTTAAATTTTAGTGCTTCTTTCAGATTCTTTCGTCTCTGTTTTAATACTTTCATGACCTTGAGGCTAAAGCCAGCCAAGGAAGCTAGGAGAATGTACTAATTTTGGAAACGTTCATATGACATTTTGGCTAAAGAAAAAGAAAATGCAACTTTCCCTTTGATCTCATTTGACCTTTTTGTATGCCTAGCTTACCACGTACATATGATGTATGTTTCTTGAGTGTTAATATTGATATTTTGCAACTTAGTTCAGTTTTAGAAAATATGGTGAAAGGCCATATCTAGGAGTGGACTTGCACTTTAGTGATTTCCTAAGCAGGTATGTCAGATTTGGCTAATTTACAGATCTTCAGGGCAGAAGCAGTCCAGAATCAGTAATCACAACTCATCATGACAAAAATCACCTTTGGTGGGACCAGAAAGCATTTGCCGCCTCTCTCAGCAGCACCAGAGAAGGCTCCTAACCTTCAATTATTGATTAAAGTGCTTTATGACAGGTATGATCGATGGAGATTTTATAAATAATGCAAATATTAGTGGGTCTCCATGCACTTATTTTCACACTCACTTCCAATCTTTTTTCTTTTTTTTTTTTTTTTTCTGGCCAGAGCTAATTTTACTCCAGAAAAAAATTGTGAACACTTATTCTAAGAAGGAAATAGATAATATTAAGCATTTAAGTAAATACTTATTTACTTTTACACGTGTAATTTTTATTTATTTTTTTATTTTTAAATATTTTATTTATTTATTTGACAGAGAGAAATCACAAGTAGATGGAGAGGCAGGCAGAGAGAGAGAGGGAAGCAGGCTCCCTGCTGAGCAGAGAGCCCGATGCAGGACTCGATCCCAGGACCCCGAGATCATGACCTGAGCCGAAGGCAGCGGCTTAACCCACTGAGCCACCCAGATGCCCAACATATGTAATATACTTTTGGTTTTGAAGGTGGTTTCTATATTCCCCTTCTGTCCTAGGCAACAAATGATAAAAATATAGAAATAGCAGAAAAAAATAGCCATCTATATTTTGTTCAGCATAAAGGATATTGGTCCTTTTTTAAATTTGTTCCTGTATTTATCCTTTGTTACTTTGGGAAAGTTACCTAGATGTTATAATTATATGTTGGGTCCTTGTCCTACTTTTTGAAGATTCTTTTTAGAAGTTCAAAAATAACCTTATTCCAAATAAAATGTGCAATCTATTGTTTTTAAAGAAGAAAGTAACTTTCATAAACTTACGAAGAATACATAGTGTGTATAATATGTAGATTGCTTATATAGCACAGAGACCATCTGTAATTAAGTATACATATAAAAGAGAACATAAGCCTTTTATCTATATATTTGTGTCTATGATTATTTTTCCATTTTTATGTATAGAGGCTTACAAACATGTAGAAATATATCTCAATCTATAATCTTTTTTTTAATTTTTTATTTTTTATAAACATATATTTTTATCCCCAGGGGAATCTATAATCTAAACACACACACACACACACACACACACACACACACACACATATATATATATATACATATATACATATTCATGATATCAAAAGTTGCAATGATGAACGGTAAACAAAATGTAATTTTTATTATTCTCTTCACAAATATGTGATCACAAAGAAATATTTTAAATATATTATATTTGAATAAAAAGCTATTTTTCTTCTTAAAATAGGAATGCTTGACTCCATACTAGAGTTCACCATTATTGTTTTTGCTACTTTGAAACTTAAACTCTTCTCTACACTTAAAAATAGCAATTTCATCCACTTTTATTGTGGCTTATGAACATCAAACATCAAAGTTTATGTGATAAAAGTAGGGACTCTGTGATGTGGCATCTTCTACTGTAAGAAGAAGTGAACCTAAAAACAAAATGCTTAGTTTCTTGGATTGAGATAAAACAATGCTTAAGTTCCTTGACGGTCTCAATTAATTTAAAGCCATTGTGGCTCAACAGAATTTAAAACATATTTGTTTCTGTCTCATGACTTTTTGTAAGATTTATGTATTTTTGGCAAACATCTCTCTACTTTTTTATTCATTAAATTATTTCATTACATTTAAATTATTTCATTACCACCTTCTTAGGAATTATGTGTTGAAATTAAGTGTTGAATAGTGTAATGAAATAATTTAATGAATAAAATTATAAAATTATTCCCATAATAATTTAATGAATAAAATTATTTCATTACACTACTCAACACAATTTCAACACATAATTCCTAAGAAGGTGGTCCTTTAAGCAAGCAGTGCCCTGACTTAATCCCACATCCCTTTTTCGACCTTGGATATAAGAGTAAACCACTTTTTAAAATCATATAATCCAAAGAAAATAGAATGTGAAGTTAAAACTGATGTTTAATCATGTCAACGGTACTTTGCAAATGAAAAATCCTGAAAACCTCACTTAGCCTTTCTGAGATTCAGTTTCCCAGGTTACAGAATCCCCAAATGGCGATAAGAATGTACAGTACATGTTTAAAAATGTTACATTTGTTTATCCTTGGAAATTTCCATCGCTCCTCTGTTCCATCAGAAATAAAAGACGTTCTTTTGCCTTTTTTAAATTGACAAATTAGTATCCTAATCCCTGGAATTAAAAAAAGTAATGGCATAGAGGATGCCACTTTTCTATAAACGCTGCTGAAGCAAGAAGTTATAAATCAGGTTTTTTTTGTGATTAATATCACTAATAATTGGTGATATGTGAATTAAAGGAATGTAATTACATTAACAATGAATTAAAGCAACAATGCTCTAGGTTATAATGAGATATAGACCCAGAAAAACTAGCAAAAGCTTGTTATTTATGCAACATTCTAGAAACTATTTTATCAGTAAATATCAGTAAATAACACTTCTAGAAAATATTTTATCAGTAAAATATCTTTTATCTCAAAAGAGTCTGTATCCTTTATCTTCCCTACAGTATCCATCATGATTCTACTTCAAGGAAGCTATCCTAATAAAACAATTAAATATACAAAGATTTTGTAAAATGATATTTATTAGAATATTGTTTATGACTCCCCAAATTTGAAAACACAAGTTATCAAACATAACTGGATTATTAAAATAAATGATGGTCCATCTCTATGCTACAGATTTACTTGACACCTAAAATGTTTCCCCCCCCAAAACAGATGTTTATGGTGTTAAAAAAGATGTTTAGTGTTAAGTTAAAAAAGAAGTTTGCAAAACCATATATATATATATATATATATATGTACACACACACACATACATATATGTATATATATATATATACACACACACATATACATATATGGAACTAATATACCTTTTTTCTACCTTACAAAGAAGGAAAATGGTGAAAACCACTCTAGCCATTGATATTTTTTCTTTATTAATACATGCTAATTCTAATGGCATTTGACATAAAAATTTCTTTCTGCTGTATCCATATGATACATATGGTACATATGATACATATATTTCATATATGAAATTTCTTTCAGTATCCATATGATACTGAAACTATATAATCTTCTATGTTTTGTTTTGTTCTGTCTTGTTTTTCACTGTAAATCATTTCCAGCCAATTCTAGACATAGCAACTCTACAAAGGTCTTCCAACCTCAACCTAGAGGCACCAATGACCTCAATACTTTTCCAAAAGTCAAGTAACAGCTATTCATCCTCCAAACCAGAACAGCCACTTCTCAGGGTCGATACAAGATTAGTTCTCCTAATTCCAGATAAACAGACTTTCTGCAATCCCGTTCCTCACATAAGGGAATATGTGAATTTGATATTTCAATGATTGCAAAGCTTTTCTAAAATATATATTTTATTTATTTGAGAGAGAAGGAAAGCCAGTGACAGAGCAGGAGGAGGACAGAAGGGCAGAGGGAGAAGGAGAAGCAGACGTCCCACTGATCAGGGAGCCCTATGTGGGGTTTACTCCCAGGACCCCTGGATCATGACCTGATCCCAAGGCAGATTCTTAACATGTTGAGCCACCTAGGGGCTCTTGCAGTTTTGATGAGATCTGGTTTAGGAGAAGCTGGGAGGATCCAGTCTCACCTGTTGAAATCTTGGTCACCCCTTCTTTGTAAAGCATGGGTGCTAAGATTTCCCTCGAAGATGCAGGGTTTTCTTTATCCACACTTTCCTTAGAACAGTGTTTGCCAGACTGTTGCATATCGCAGTCACCTGAGGCTCCTGTAAAGCCTCCATCGCCTGGCTTCCACTTCCACATATTCTGATCTCATTGCCCTGGGGTGATAGTTGGCTTGATGCCCAAGGAGTTTCTAAAGTTCCCTAAGTGATGGTACTACATAGCAGAGTTTGAGGTTTGAAGGAGGTGTAATTAGATGTCGACCCCCAACTATCCCTACGTGATATGGAAGGCAGAAGAAAGACAGTGCAAGATATCAACCAATAAGTAATTATTTAAAGCAAAAGAATTCCCATAAAATGTTCTATTCGATTCTGCAAAGTAGGAGGGACTACTCCTTTTATGGATAATAGAAGTCTTCCTGAGAGTATATATGGGAAATTGTATTTAAATTAACATAGAAAGGGGTGGTATTTTCTTGTTTCCTGATTTAAACTGGGCATAAGTGGGGCACCTGGGTGACTCAGTCAATTAAGCATCTGCCTTCAGTTCAGGTCATGGATTTCAGGGTCCTGGAATTGAGCCGCATAGGGTTCCCTGGTCAATAGAAAGCCCACTTCTCCCTTTCCCTCCACCCCTCTCCCTGCTTGTGCACTCTTTCTCTCTCTCAAATATATAAATAAAATCTTTAAAAACATAAAATAAAATGTGCATTAGTAATGCATTGAACATGAAGATTTTTTACCACCCTTCCCAATTTTTTATAATGATGAAATTGTATCTGTATTAATCTTGGATGTACTGGTTAGTAGCTATGTTAAATTTAATATTTATTTCTTCCTCCATCGCCTAAACATGAATATATTCCAAAGCATTTGTCCTTAACCATCTCTTTCAGTTCCTTTTGCTTCAGTAACTACCTGATATAAACTTATGGCTTCATCTAAAACCAGGAATTGGGTGACAACTCCAGGCTGACCTGCCTCCCAGGGTCAATCGCACACTGTCACCTGTGTATTGGCACCCTAGCGAGTGAAGGTATCTCGTTGCTAACTGATCCCATGTGACTTCCCATTTATCTCATCTGACCATTCCTTTCTCTGTGATTTCCATGGCTGTTAATGACATCACCATCTTCGCAGTGACTCAGATCTTGAACATTGGCATTTCTTGGGGCTCCTCACCCTTCTCTCCCTTCTAAAATCCATCAAGTTCTTCCCATCCCCCTGCTCTGCATCTTCTCTCATCTTGCTGATATTTGCCCAGCTGGGCCAGTCACAGATCTCACATTAAACTCGAATATATGGGGCACCAAAGTGGCTCAGTCAGTTAAGAGTCTACCTTTGACTCAGGTCATGGTCCCAGAGTTTTGGGATCTAGTGTCAGGCTTCCTGCTAAGCGGGGAGCCTGCTTCTCCCTCTCCTCCCTGCTTCTCTCTTACTATCTCAGTCTCGTTCTCATTACCTCCAACAAACAAACAAACAAATAAGAGACGCCTGGATGGCTCAGTTGGTTGGGCGGCTGCCTTTGGCTCAGGTCATGATCCCAGTGTCCTGGGATCGAGTCCCACATTGGGCTCCTTGCTTGGCAGGGAGCCTGCTTCTCCCTCTGCCTGCCACTCTGTCTGCCTGTGCTCGCTCTCGCTTCTCTCTCTATGACAAATAAATAAATAAAATCTTAAATAAATAAATGAATAAAAAATAAACTAGAGTGCACAACAAGGACACATGGGCAGGAGCTGTTGCTGACCTTGGAGATCTAAAAATGTTACAGATAGAGACAGAAAATGATTATGCAATAATCATTGCAAAACTAAAAAAAAAAAAAATATTTTCAAAAATTCAATTCCTTCTGAGCCAACATATAAAGATGATTAAGGCATGACTTTGTCATTGGGGAAAAAGATGAAATAGATGAGCACAAAGATAAAAACAGTAATAAAATTAACAATAAGAACAAACAGGCCTGTGCTATGTACTGTACGTTCATTATGTCCTTTCATCTTGATGACAGTCCTGCGAGTTAGGATGATGAAATTAAGGTTTGGAGAATTGGCATTGATCTGTTAAAAAGGTTCCAGGGCTAAGTGTCAAAGAGGGGATTTTAATACAGGTCTTTTTTAGCACAGAAACCGCAATGTAACCACCTAAGCTGCAGATTAGTCCATTATATATTTACTGAGTATATATCACATGACAAGCTCTCTACCCTGCTTGGCAGACAGAGCGAGAGATAAGACTATAACAACTAATCTAAGATTTTTAGTAACAAAGGGAAAGAATAGGGATTTTCCTAATTATCCTACACAGATCATAAGAAGGTCATTTTGAGTGGTGGAGAACAGGAGCTATTTCTAAGACAGAGAAAGAGAGAGTGACTGAGATCATTAATTCATATTTGGGACCTCGTTTACTTCCAGAAATATTCCAGGATGTGGCTGAGCAGAGTTCACCTTTGTTTTTTGTTTTTGTTTTTGTTTTTTTAATTTGTTTGTGTTTTTTTTTGGATGAGCCAGCCATAGTAGCAAAGGTCAAAACCTCTTCCTAATTGGCACTTCCTGATGAAATGTTTCTCTTAAAAAAAATATAGATTCAGAACACTGATTACGAAGTTAGGGGTGGTTGTTTCCCTTCTCCCGGCAGTTGCAGAGTTGCTGCATGGCTTACAGTGAGTCAGCAACTAAAAGGTCCTTATTCCATTACCTTTAAAAATAGAAAAACAACAATGACTGTTTCATTTCATAACGACTCAGCTCATTTGAAAAGAAAGCCTTAATAGCAAATGATCCAAAATTACAATAACATTGTAGATTATAACATGGGTGCCAAAAAAAGAAAATATGATTCACCTTATGATACAATGTTAATCTCAAAACTGACCTCAGTGATTGAACCCATGCCATCTCCTAATTTTCACGATGAGAAATCAAGTCTACAGAAATGAAGTGACCAGCCTGGACTCATAAGCTAGTTGAGTTCACAACACATGGGCCTTCTGACGTTCAAATCAGTGTTTTTTTCCAGCATATCCCTCTCCTGCTATAGAATTTGTAAACATCTCCATAGAATCTCAAGAAACGATCACTGAAAGATGAAAATAGCAGACAAGATTCTGGGATTGATGTCGGACCATGCTTGGAAAAAAAGCCTTGCCTGTAACTGGAACTCAGAGCTATTCTCTGAAAGACAAGTGAGGTGCAGCAAAGAAGGGAATCTGTCCAAAAGGGCACATTTGCAGCCCTAAACTCCTACTCAGATCATTATCAAACCATTATCAAACCATTCAGGTTGTCCTATGCAACCATTTGCTAGCATAGGACAGAAACCATGAACTTACTCAAAAACATAGTATCAGAGAAAGTCCTGGCGGGTATAGAAGATGGACAGTCTTATTTCAGAGGTAGTATTAGACATTGCATTTTTTGAAAAAGTGGAATTATGATACTAAATGTCTTATTAGACACCATATATTTTTATTTCAATTTTCCTCCCTTAAGAAAACAAAATCTGAATCAATATGGGCTGTGAAGCATTTCAAGGTTTTATTTATTCTTATGCAACGAGCCTTCTTTTCTGTTGTTTTCTTTTCCACATCTGTTACAGTTTAAAAAAAAATTCTTTCTGGTAGCTGTTGCACATAGGTAGTGGTCAACTAGTATGAGATTAAAATCTAAAAATGTATGACAAATCTGACATTTTTCCAACATTCTGGCTAAGCCTGTTATGTCTTTTCCTCTTCATTGATTTCAACAACTCAGATTTTATTTTAAGAAAAATTAATCAGCCCTCTAAATCATTCTAATTTCTGTCATTAAATTCACAAAGTTCGATGTTTAAAAAACTGAGTAACTATTTTGATGGTTCATGGTGTACAGGTATGTGTTATGCATATATATATATATATATATATATATATATGAATAAAGTATATTTCCTTTCTAATTATTAACTTTCTAATAATAGTTACATTTGGGGCTTACATGTGTTGAAGTGCTTTCATGTGCAATATCCTGTAATTTAGAATCTTCTGTCAGCATTTCTGAACCATTTTTCTCAGCCTCCAATCTGTCTTTCAACTAATCTGGTCTTTGTCTAGCATCTGACTCATCTTCTTTCTGAATTCTTTTGTGAGGTTTCACTGTAAGTTAGGAAATAGTGTGGTATATGTGTGATGCCCTGTTTACCAACATTTTTATGCAAGCAGATTAATTTAAATTCTGGACTATTGTGAAAAGGATGACACGAGTTTCTCCTTTTTTTAAGGTTTTCAATATTTAAAGAAAAATAGGAGATGTTACCTAATGACAAAAAGAAAAAGAAATTTAATCCTTGAGACTGCTTTTTGTTCCATTGGAAAAAGTACCTCCAGCAAAAATTTGATAATATTTTGTTTGAAATAAAATTCAGTTCTTATGCAAATATGGGTGCTTAAATTTAAATTAACACCTGCAGTTGTGAAACTCCTAATGAAAATGTATTTTTTTTAATTTTGAAATTTTATTAATCTTTGTTCCCTATCTCCCACTGCTCCCATAATCACCTTCCTTTGAAAAGTGAGGATGGACAGTTGACATATATTTTAGAAAACCCTGTGTTTTCTTAGCTCTGCTCGGGGCCTGTGGTCTTTGAAGTGATTTTCAGTGGTCTCTTACTAGTGTAAAAGTTTGGTCTCCTGTTAAATTGCCACCTGTGCTAAGGAGACTAATCCATTAGGGTCGACAGCTTTAAGAAGGTGCCATGGTGCCTGGGGCAATCTCTTGAGTTTCAGTTATAGCAGATGAGTCTGGGATGGTCCTTGTTACAGAAATTAGACGGATCAGGAAGTAAACAGAGGCGTCTTTCATCTGACCCAGCTCCGGGACCAGAGGGCGGGGCATGGGGGGGAATTCCTCTTCTAATTACTTTACGGGTCAGCTCCCTGAATCCGATGTCAACGTCTGATACTCCTAATCTTAGGGGAAATTTTTGAAAAAGAGAAAGGAAAAAAAAATTATAAGCTATTGAAGTTGTCATTTTTTTTTTCCTTCTGAAAATGTCGCACCTTCTTGGATTTACGATAGTGCTGCCCTCCCTGTGGCTTCTGTCCCTGTCCTTCCTCCAGGAAGGAGGAAATGCAGATGCAGCCCTCCTGACCTGAAAACCCTCCCCTACATTTTAAGAGTGTGTCCCTTTCTTTATCAGTTTCTTTACTCTAGATTTTTATACCGAATTTCCTTGCACTCGATGATCGGGCAAGGTTCCAAGGTTCAGCTGCTGGGTTGCATGTTGGTAACATCTTCTTGAGTTGACCTCTTGAAATTTCAGCCACGTGGAACAGCTGTCTGAGTCCTTGCTGGGCACAGTGTGAACTGCATGCAATCGGTGTCCAGGGCAGGCCTGTGACGACGAGCTTCAAGAAAACTAGGGAAACAGCAAAATGTACGGACTTGCTTGAGATAAAAGAATTCAAGGATCGGTTCAGGGAGAGAACCTCCAACTTCCAGTTTCTTATTTGTTCTAATATTAATTATACGTTTACTTCTTTGCAATCAATGGTTCTTTCTTTCTTTCTTTCTTTCTTTCTTTCTTTCTTTCTTTCTTTCTTCCTTTTTTTCTGTTTAGGACAGAGATTCCCTATCTTTTTTAATCACACCAACAGTAAACTACCTTTTTGTTCCATCTTAAAAGACCAAAATACCCTATTTCTATATAGGCCATAGTTTCCTTGAAGAAAATGTAAAAATTTCAGAGGGCAGTAAAAACAGACACATTTTAATGTGCCCAAATACAGTTTTATGATCATCTTTTCTAAACACATGCATGTACCTATTTCCAAAATGGAATAATAGGTACATGTTGTATTAAAGCCACATTTTCACTTAGCAATTACAAGAACGTTTAAATGGTCAATAACGCCCCAATGTACAATGCCTCTGCCATAATATTGCACACATTGTCTACTGTGCAATTTCCTCAAAGGGAAAGATAAGCTAGTTGCTATGCTTGTCTTTGACATAACTCAAAAAGTAGAGAAAAGATCATGCAATGATTAAAAGTTCTTTTTTTTTTTTTTGGTAGTGTACTTTCTAAAATGTATATTTAATTCCGTATGTTCATTTTTCCTGTGCCTTTTTCAGATATGATACTTTTTTGCTATTTCATATTAATGAGACTGATTAGGAAAGGTAAAACACTCTGAATGAAAATAAATATTGGCTTCCCATAGCAAAATGACCTCAAAGATTATTTTCTGACTCAATGTAATAGAGCTCTTGTTTTTTAACCAATACAATTGGATTGGTTAATTTTTTTTTTTTTTTTTTCGGTGAGAAGTATGAACCTGAAGAATGAAATCTTACTTCTTAGGCAGTTTAGCTTTTGCATATTAAAATAGAAAAATTTTCATGCTGCAAGATAGTTATTTCAAAAGACAAAGCAGCTATTTCAGAAATAGTAGATTTTTTTTTTAGTCCAAAATCCCTTGAAAGGCTAAAGGCCCTTCAAGAAATTGACCCCTGTCTGTATTCTTTAAAGGATTATTTCTTACAAACTCCACCTGAGTGATTTGCCAAATGAATGAAACTATTTCGTCCAGTTGGAAGTCAATGTTTAGTCAATTCATGGACCTACACCACTGCCCTCAAGCCCTGACCCCAGATGTCAGTTACAAGCCCCATGCTGTTTCCTGTGCCTCTGACCTACCAGCTCAGGACTGGAGATTCCAATGACCTCTTCCTTAGGTTCTTTTAATTTGCTAGAAATGCTCAAAGAACTCAGTGAAACACTTACTTAACATTTACCAGTTTATTAAAGGATGTGATAAAGAATCGGAATCAACAGCCAGATGATGAGATGCATAGGGCAAGTTATGGGAAGAAGGTGTGAAGCTTCCATGCTGCCTCTCAGCCCACCACTCTCCCCATCTCCATATTTAACCAATGGGGAAGCTCTTTGAATCCAGTCTTTTTGTTTTCTGTGTGAAGGCTTCGTTGCGTAGTCATGATTGACTGAGTCATTGGTCATTGGTTGATTCAACCTCCAGTCCCTCTACCTTCCCTGGAGATCAGGGTGTGAGGCTGAAAGTCCCAAACCTCTGATCACATTTTGGTCTTCCTGGCTACTTCCCTTCCTTTCCCTTCCCTTCCCTTCCTGTCCCCTGGGTAGGGTCCCTTCCCTTCCCTTGGGTAGGGTCCAAAAGTCACCTTTTAATAAATAAAACAAAAGACACTTTTAATCACTCTCAACATTTAGCATATTCCAAGAGTTTTGGGAGCTGGGAGACAGGAACTGTGGACAAAGGCCAAATATATATGAGAAATATATATATGAAATTGACCAATATGTTTCTTATAAATCACAATATTGCACTGAGTTATATAAATGCCCAGCTATAGACCACACACACACACACACACACACACACACACATGTCCAGACACATGCAAAGATACACACATGCATACTCATAGAAAATTGAACTGAAGAAGCAAAACCAAGAATTTTGCAGTGGTTTTCTGCCGATAATGGAAATATTAGAACTCTTTCATTTGTTCTTTTCTTTTGCTCACTTATATTTGATATTTCTTTGAAAGTTCAATTTCAGGGTGTGGTAAAAAATACTACATCTTAAGTACATTACCAATGCACACTTTAAAGTAGCTAATGAGGTACTATCACCTTTTTCTATTTTAATTTTCATCAGTGTAATGGAAATAATTGATAGGATCAGCTAGAGAAAATAGGCAATTACTTAATGGAGTAAATTGTTGTTCTTTATATTTGTGTAAGGCTGGGCTAAGATGGTATGGGGGATAATAGAAAAAACACAGCAATCTTAATGAAAACTGATCACTCCGGAAAAAGTTCATTTGTTCTAAGATGCCATTAACTTCTCCCATATGTAAGGCGTAGCATGTCTCTGGTATTTTTTCCATCTGTTTTTAGAAGGTAATCAATCTAGCTATAAAAAATGAGCCTTCACTGTATCATAAATAGAATCCAAAAATATTCCCCAATCGAGAGAGACAGGATAGTAGATCTTAGGGGGAAAATCTCTCCCTATGTGTATACAGTTTAACAACACCCAATCCAAACAGGATTCTTCTCTATTACTAATTTCCTTCACTGGTTGAAATGAGATTTGGTGTCAGCATTCTCAGAATTTAATAATGAATGAATATTGTTATTTTATTCCTGGAAAGATTATGCATTCACTTTAACAGAGAAACATTTATTCTCTTTGATTATGACGGTCCTCATCAATTTTTCATTTCTCTCATAAGTGCTCATGATAAGGATAATGAAGTCGAGATGGGCAATTCATCAGTTCCTGATAAAGATTTGTTGAGGACTTCTATTATTCTAGAAACTCACCCTCATTTATACAGTGCAACACTAATATTAATTCCTTTCCTTGCCTTAAATTTTTCTTCCTCTTTTAGAGATTGATAAATGGGATAATGTACATAAAAGTGCTTCGTAAACTCTGAAGTGCTACACAAATGTAAGGTATTATTATTTAAAATTATGATGTATGCTTGGCGTACAGAATGGTGCTTTTTGCTTAATAATGATGTCTCCTTCTCAGTTGCTTGGAGGATCAGCCGAAATGGCTCATTGATTGGTAAATTAATGCCACAGTCTTCCTTTTGTATAGGTTTCTGAAACGATCATTATTCCTGTCTCGAGGATTTCATGTGATACAGAAAGGATAGACACATGGCTTTTTAACATTTCATGACACTACTCTCCCAGATGAAAGGGCACTTCTCTTAGACGTGCTTCTGCCACCCCCCACCCCCCACCCCCTGCCTTGTGTACTACTCTCCTCTTTTAATCCTTCTGACGCTGACGGGCATTGAAATGCTCTACACATTCCTGCCACTGAAGGAAACATCTTATGGAGCCCTGATCCCTAAGACTGTCTTGCTGTTCTCTCTCTCTCTCTCTCTCTCTTTTTTTAATCAGAGCGTATTTTAGTATGAAAAGTAAATAAAGTCTCCTGGACTTGATTATTTTTTTTCCCCATACTCTAAAGTGTCCTTCTCTTTGCGGCCCTGAGATCCAAATAAATCGATTTGTATTCTAAAAATCTTCAGTAGTATCCCACAGAATCGCTTCTAAAACAGGTCATTTCTGCCACAATTTTTGAAGTTTGGGTTACCCATTCTAATTTCTCTGCAAAAGTCATTCTCAGCCTGGCTTCTGTCATCTATGTGTGTGTTCTGAGCCCTCTGCAATTGTGCCAGTAATGTGAAACAATACTGGGGGAAGGCGGAGAGGAGGGGTACTTAAACGAAGAACTTACTGTGTTAGGACAATGTTGATCAGACAAGACACCTTATAGAATGGATTCTGTGAAGTGAATAACAGCAGCATTCAGTCTCTTGTCTGTTGTCAGCTTAGTTTTAGGCTAAAGAAAAGCCAGTAGCAAAATAAGAACCTGGTGTCTGCCAGAAAAGGTTGCACTGTTCCTTGTAAGTTTAACAGAGCGGGTTCAAGGCAGAGGTTCTATGTAAGACCATCTCACTTCTGAAAAAGTAAATAATTATAGACCCTTTAAAGACACCCTACATCATCAGAATATGCTTGTCCTATAGTGTTTGCTTATTAAGTGTGTTGAGATTTTACAGTACTTGAGCTCTGCTAACTGGTATTTCAGCACTTGAAACTATGCCACAAATTATAAAACGTTAGGAACTACAACTCTATAGGAGTAGCAAACTTTAATCCCAGCCCACAAAAAGAGAGGTAGTAAAGGAAGAAGATCTTATGCAATGGTCCTGTTTCATAGACTGAGTAAAGCCTTCTAATGAAATGTCACTTGTAACATTTGTTCATTCCATTGGCTTTAGTTGGTGTCTTAGGACTTACATTTTCTACAAGTAATTTATTTCAAAAGTTGAAAGTCAAAGCCAATACTACCCACCAGCTCTCGAAAAGAGTTTATTTTTCCAATGTATTTAAACACTTGTTAAAGAGCATTTGATTCATTCTGACCCACCCTAAAATTGGGCACATTTTATATTTTCTTGGCACATATATTTCCAAGAGGAGGAAAGGAGATTTCATTTTTGTGAAAAAGAAAGCGAGTTTATCTTTGGAATGATGGAGTTGTAAGAGCATGTATAGTTTGAGATGGTGTGGGACCACGGCTGAAAGGTCCCACTGAAACTGAAGAAAACTTTGGCAACCTGGCTCAGGAATATATAATCGGATTGTGAATTTCAGTGGACTAGCAGACCACAGATCTCAATGCACTAATATATGTATGGATCATTTAAGATATGTGGCATAAGTTGCTGAAGAAATCTACTTTGGGGTCTCAGTGGCCTAACACCATAAACATATGTCCCCTTGATGTTGATTGCAATAGTCTTCTTGGATTCTAGGAGACCTTTCTCACATTCCTTTAGCCACTGAGGCTCATTCTAATTTGTGGTTTTGTCACTGTTTGGACTTCGGCGTTCTTTGCTGTTCTCTGTGGCCAGTTGACAAGTGGAGAAAGAGGAAGAGCCTGGAGAATTGTAGAAGATATTCTCAGTGCTATCTAGAAGTCAGATACTGAGTTCATTTCATTGGAAAATCTCAGTGACATGGCCACATACAGAAGAAGCAGGAGGGGTACTGGAAGATGGACAGCTTGGCCAAGAGGCTGGTTCACAGCAACACACTAATACCAAAAAGGCAGCGTTTCCCTTTTGCGGATAACCAGCCACCTCTGACTCAGCAAAGCTCTATTTTTCCCCAGCAACACAAGAAAGCCCAAGTATAAGAGTGAAAAATGTGTCTAGCGATTCATTTGCATGTGAAGTGTTTTTTTGTTTTGTTTTGTTTTTCCAAGAGAGTATGGTGGAAAAGCAATGACAACAAATAAGAGGTTCAAGTAGTAACAGCTAAGTGCTGAGGCATTGAGGAAAGAAATGAATCCATGAAAAGTCAATATACTTGGACAAAAAACCTGATCACATGGAGGTTGGGAAAGTGTAGACAGGGAGGGAAAATGCGGGAACAGATGATTTATTCATCGAGTGTGTTCTTTGAGTTTAGATTGAGAGTTGGACTGAAAAAAATTACAAACCTGCAGGTGAGGATACAGAAGTTAGTAGTAGCAGGAGAGTGGAAAGATAATGGTAGTTGAGGGAAAAAAAGAGACTGTCAGGCTAAGGTGTCTGGTAATGCATATGAATTTTATTCCCAGGATAGGAGATGTGATAGATTAATAATAAAAGTATTCTCTGTTCTTTATACCCTCAGTCTTGCCCTTTGCTCTTTCCTTTGTGAGTGTGGCATTCTCCCCACGTCTCCATGCTGGGCTGGGCTACCTTACTAGTTTTGTTGGAAAATATGACACAAAGCAGAACTGAAAGAGAACTTGTGTTCTATATTTTCTCTTTCCATGTCTCCTGCCTTTGTCCTGCAAATATGCTTAGAGTAGCTTGCTGATCCGGTGAGATATTCTGAGAAGAGCTGAGTTGTGGAGTTGAACCTGCTGAGGTCACTGGAGACCAACCAATAGCACGAAGATCTCGTTCAAGATCAGTAGACCAGCCAAGCCTACCCTGCTGTCTCCAGAGGAGTGAAGAGTAAATGCTTATTTTTATACGGCATTGAAGTGTTGTAGTTGTGCAACATTATGGCGACAGTAAATAACTTAAAGAAGACAACTGCTACAAAGGAGCTCCATCGAGAACATGAGATAGGGATATGGAAATCCAAGTAGATGGCAACACCTTGTCAAATGCTTGCTGCAAATAATATCCACTTAATGCATTGGCCAAGTTAATTGAAACCCATTTCTTCTGCTTCCACAAGCTCTATTCTAGGCTTACCTCACATTTTTGTATCTATACTTCCTAATGTCAGTGACTTTTGTTATTGCAATTACGTACTTTAAGTATCACATAAATAAAAGACACATGAAATATGTAACAGCTAGTCACCCATTCTGAATGCTTAGAATGCCTTTGCCGTCCTGTATTTTTCTCTTTGAAGGATGGGACTTTGTAATTTGGGATATTTTAATCAAAGACTTTGTTTCCAATTCAAAGACTTATAGGGGTTATTTCTGAAAGATGAGGGATGCATGTTTTCCAGATTTTGACCATGTTGTAAACCTTTATTTTTTCAATACATTTATTTGTTTATTCAACAGCCATATTGAGGTATAATTTATATGCTAAGAAATTGATACATTCTAAGTGTTCAATTGAATGGTTCCCAGCAAATTTAGAAAGTCATGCAACCATTATCACATCCAGTTTTAGTATATTTCTATCATCTCACAAGTTCCCTTATGCCCTTTCAGTCAATCTCTGCACCACCCCCAACCAAGTCCCTGGTCACTCCGGATCTGCTTTCTGTCACTGCAACTTTGAGTTTTCTGGACATTTCATATGAATGGAATCATGCACTCTATGTTCTTTTGCATCTGCCATCTTTAATTTAGCATAATATTTTTGAGGTTCATTCATGTTTTAACATGTAATATAATTGTGATATATTGAGTTTTCATTTTCATTTAGTTCATATACTTTCTAATTTTTCTTGTTTCTTTTTTGATGTATGGATTACTTAGAAATATAGTGTCTAATTTCTTTTTTTTTTAAGATTTTATTTACTTATTCACAGAAAATTTATTTGTTGACAAGCAAAGGAGCAGACTCCCCGCTGAGCAGGGAGCCTAATGCAGAGCTTGATCCCAGGACCCTGAGCCAAAGGCAGATGCTTAACCAGCTGAACCACCCAAGCACCTCTACTGTCCAATTTCTAAATATGAAAGGATTTCCCAAATGTCTTTCTGTTGTTCATTTCTAATTCTGTTTCATTGTTGTTGGAGAACATACTCTGAATGAATGATTTTAATTCACTTTAAGTCTATTGAGAGTTGCAGTATAACCTAGCATTTCATCTAGTTTAGAGATTACTCTGTTCATTATAACCTAGCATTTCAGCTAGTTTAGAGATTACTCTGTGTATGTTTAAAAAAAAAAAAAAAAAAGTAGAGGCACCTGGTAGCTCAGTTGGCTAAGCGTCTGCCTTTGGTCATGATCTTGGGGTCCTGGGACCTAGCCCCACATCAGTCTCCCTACTCAGTGGGTCTTCCCTTTCTCCCTCTGCTTCTCCCTTTCCCTTTTCTTCTCCCTGGCTTCCCTACTCAGTGGGGCGTCTGCTTCTCCCTCTTCTTCTCTGTTGGCTTGTGCTCTCTCTCTCTATCAAATAAATAAAATTTTTAAAAGAAAGAAAGAAACAAATAAAAAATTTTAAAAAGTGCATTCCATTGTTCCCAGGTATAATGTTCTACAACTATGAGTTAGGTCACAGTGGTTGACAGTGATAGTTAATTGTGCCATTTTCTGTCTCTATATATCAGATATTAAGAATAAGATATTGAACTCTGCTTCTAACAGTTACACTGTTGATTTCACTTTCCTTTCCTGTCAGTTTTTGTTTCAATTATTTTGTATGTTCTTCTCTCAGCTGTATATACATTTATATACATGTATATTATATCTTTCTAACATAATACAATAATAGTACATAATGTTTTTTTATCTCAATCCATTGTTTTTCTGGTATTAATATAGATACTCCAGCTCTCTTATAGCTACTATTTACATGGCATATATTTTCCTGTTGTTTTACATTCAACCTCTTTGTGTCCCTGATTCTAATGTCTTTTTCCTATGGAGTGTTGGATCTGGATTTTTTTTTTTTTTTTTTGATTCAGTCTTACAATCTGTGCTTTTTGCTTAGAGTGATTTGTTCACTCACATGCAATATGATTATTGATATAGCTAATCTTTTTTGCTAATTTGCATTTCTTTTCTATATGTCTGAATTTTGTTCCTCTTGTACTGCCTTCTTATATGTTAAAATGTATTTTTGTGTGTATGTACAGTTGTTTTTTTTTTTTTTTAGTTTTTATAAGAGTTGCTATAGAGAGTAAAATAGGCCCTTTAACGTTTTTTATACTCTACTCTAGGTTAACAATGACCCTATTCCAGTAAATTATAGCAAATTTGCTCCAGTATGGCTCTTTTCCTTTCCATTTCTTATAGCTCTGATTGCCATATATATTGGATGTGTTTATGCTATAAAGCTGTAAATATAGTGCCAAAATTATTGTTTATGATTTTAAAAGAAATTTCTAAATGAACAAAGATAGTTACATATTCTCTTTTATTTACCCACGTATTTTCCATTACCAGGGCTCTTTATGTCTTCCCCTTAATTCAAATTACCATTTGGTGTGGTTCTTTTTCAGTCTGTAGGATTTTCTTCACTATTTCTTCTAGAGAAGTTCTGCTGTTAATCAATTCAGTCATGGCTTATCTAGGAATACCTTTATTTTTCCTTCATTTTTGAGGGACAATTTTATTGGACATAGAGTTTTGGGTGGATAAGTCTGTTTTTTGTTTTGTTTTGTCTTGTTTTTAAGACTTCCATTTTGCCGGGATAAAAATATATGTTTATAAAAAATAAAAAATTTAAAAAAAAAAAAGACTTCCATTTTGCCATTCCACTACCTTCAGTCCCCTATTGTTGTTGATAAGAAGTCAACTTTTATTTATATTGTTGCTCTGCAGTCAGTTTTTCTTCTGAAACTTGTAAGATTTTCTCCTTTGTCTTGGTTTTTCAACAGTTTAACCACGATGTAGTAGGTGTGGGTCTCTCTGAATTTATCCTGTTTGGTTTTGGTTTATCAGGCTTCTTGAATTTGTATAGTACTTTTTTTTCATCTAGTAGCTTATAACTCCCAATTTGAAGTTGGAAGTTAGAAACATTTATTCTTTCATTGCTTTTTTTCTTCTCCTTTCTCCCTTTCTTTGGTAGGCTGATAGTTGTCTTATAAGTCTCTGATTTTCTGTTCATTTTTCTTCAGTCTTTTTCCTCTCTGATTTTCATTTTGGATAATTTCTACTGTTCTATCTGTAGGCTCACCTGTTCTTGCTCCTGCCATGTCAAACTTGCCATTGAGCTCATGTAAAATTTTCCTTTCAATTATTCTACTTTGTAACTCCAGAATGTTCAAGCAGTCCTTTTAGAGTTTCCATTTTTTATTGTGACCCCTATTGGTTGAGTCATCATCATCATTTTTTTCTTTAACTTTTTGAATATGCATACATGTCATGGCTCTTTTATAGACTTCTCTACTAAAACCAACATCTTTACCCCTTCTTAGCTTTACTATTTGTTTTTTTCCCGTGTGGGGCTCAGACTTTTCTGCTGTTTGGTTGTTATTTTGGCTGAAAACACTGAAATATTAGGTAATTTATATAGCAACTCTGAATTCTGGTCATTTTCTCAGATGGACTGTTATTATCTCTGTTTTGTTTTCATTCTTTAATAACTCGCCTTGACTATATTTGTGTTCTTGTTCTCCCCTGCTCAGTGTGTGGTCACTGTGTCTGTGTTTAATTTTTATTATTATTTAGTTTTTATTTATTATTATTTTTTAATTATCATCATTTTTATGTTTTGGTCTTACATACTAAGAATGTGCCTGCATAGTGTAGTAGTTAGGCATTCATTTAGCCAGACTTTGTCCTCAAATACCTCAAACCAATCAGGCTTGCATCCTTCCTTGACAGATTTGTGTGTGATTCAGGGAGTGCACTGAGATAGCATTCAGACTCCGAGTCAGCCATACATGTGCAGACAACTTACTTAGTCTTTCTGTGCTTCTCTGATGTGTAAGGTGTTCTGGTTAAATGCCTGGCTAGTACATCATTCTGCTGCTCATCCAAGCATAACTTCACCTTCTCTTTTTCCCTTCTTGTTTCCTACTGAGTTTGCTGCTTTCATTGACAATGCCCTCCTTCCCCTCGTGGAGGATTTTTGCCTTGTGCCAAATCAGATTAGCCTCCCCTGGCAATAAAACTTCTCATTTTTACAAGCAGCCCTGCCTTCACACCACTACAGACTTAACTGGACTGGGGAAAGAGGAAAATGGGACTTTCCCTGGCAAGAATACCCTGGTAAAAAAAGACTTTATTGTTTTTACCTGGAGCTCAAGGGTTTTTCATGAATAAACATTTCTCTATTCATTGTTCACTTTGGGTCATTTTCTAGAACTGTGAAATGGTTGTTTTTGACAATATTGTCCAATTTCAGATTTGTTTAGGGTGGAGGGGAATTGCCAACATTTCTTCACATTAGAAGTCCCTGGTCTTGGCCACACTTTAAGACAAACTGACCTGGAACCTTCTATATACAAAACATTACAAACTTGCTAATGATAACATTCAATGTGATGCCTGTCTGACATCTGACTTTATACCCTCTCTCTGCTTGTTATCAAACAATGGGACAATTGTTTCATATATTTGAAATAACCAATAACTGAGTGATTATTTGAATGAGAGATTTCTAGTGCTACAAAGACTATAAAATATATCCTTACCCACCTTGATAGAATCACAGTGGTCTAGACTCTGTATCGATATTTAAGTCAGATCACTATTAATCAAAAATAAATTCCTTTTTTTTTTTTTTTTTTTGCATTTTTTTATGCTCTCTGGAGAAAGGTACTGGGCCCTCGCCATCTTTCCAGCAGTGATCAAAAAATGGAGGTATGTTGCAAGGCATTAACAGCTGACTGGTGAAAAAACTTATCATGAATGGAACACATCTTTCAAATTCTGATAACGTTCCTACTCTAAAAATATTCCTGTGATTGAAAGTAGTAGCTCTGGAGGTGCCTGGGTGGCTCAGTTGGTTAAGTGTCTGCCTTTGGCTCAAGTCCTGAGATCAAACCCCCATCTTCAGGCTCCCTGTTCAGTGAGGAGTCTGCTTTTCCCTCTCCCTTTGCCCCCCACCCCTGCTCATGCTCTCAGTCTCTCTCCAATAAATAAATTATGTATATTAAAAACTAGTAGTTCTTATACTGGGCAAATGGGAGATGATGAAGATATTATTTCAGAATCTATAAGATAGGTAATGAGGGGAATAACCTCAAACACAATTCTAGACCAAATCTCTTACAGCCCTGTGGGAATTAAAATAGGCTTGTGGGTTTTTTTGTTTTTTGTTTTTTGTTTTTTTGTTTTTTGGGGTTTTTTTGGTTGGTTTTGTGTGTGCGTGTTTGTGTTTTAGGCTGTGAATAAACAGAGAGTAAAGATTGACTGAGTGTTGTGAAAAAAAATTGGACTGTGGAACCTCACAAGAGAAGAGGTTGTTTCACAGGTGGTTAGGAGACATTACCTTTTGACCTTGTGGCATGGAAAGGTGGGGCCTGTGAGAACCAGGAGCCTCTCTGCTCTCAGTAAAAGGCTCAACTATATGTTTTCTGATTTCCTTTAAAGCAGAGGAGGACTTTTATGTGAAGCACAGAAGGATAGAGGTGCTTATTGACAGATGGTGGCTCTAGAGGACATTGTCAGACATGATAGAGCAAGGAACATTGGCAGAAAAACCAGAGGAGAGGTGAGAATTCTCCAAACAATAATATAACCTGAGGGCCTGACATTTGGGAATGAGGGTAAAACAACAACAACAACAACAAATTTCTCCTATCCAAAACCGGGGACACATAATTAAAGGGAAAAAAAAGCCAGTGTTTACTTAAATGCTAAGTGTACCTTTAAGGGAATCAGCAGATAGCTACAAATTAGTAACTAACCTTGTCATCATCATCATTGTATTCTTATTATATTAGGTGAATCACTATTTGGGAGTATTTAAAGAAAAAAAAAAAAAAACAATGTGACTAAAAAAAGTGTACTTCAATGTTTCAAGGTATATTGTTAATGTGGAAACACAAATGTATACCAGGAGAGGCTCCCTTCTAAGGTGATACCTCTCTACCACCTGTCTAACAATTCATTGTAGCCCTGGGGCATTTTTTGAAGTCAGCTATTTGTAGTAAAAGGGAACTAATGAATAGTGCAAATGCCACTAAAAAAAAAAAAAAAATTAGAGTGTCTTTATCAGAAGGCACAGATGTTAACTTATCAGATGCGAGGAAAAGAAACTCTTGCTAATTGGATCCTATTCTCCCTCTGTCAGTTTCATTTAAAGAGACATTTAAATGTACACAGCTGGAATTTGGAAGTTCTCCTTAAACAAGACTACATAAAACCAAGCTAGTTTAGCGTACTTCTGTGTCTACTTCCTGTTTCTTTTTTTTTTTTTTCCCCCTAGTTTGGCTCATCTGTTGGCAGGAAGATGTTAGTAACACTGGAGTAAGATATTAAGCAAACAGAAAAAAAAAAAAAATTCCAAGAGATAGGAAGGCATAAGGAAGTGACAGCAAGAATGTAAGTTGTTGAATTTCTAATCTCAAACTGACCCGAACTAGGCAAGGCATATTTCCAATCCAATCTCAATTTGCAAGTGATTTTAAAAGATTCGTAAGACTTCAGAGTGGAAAGTGACATTAGATACTCTTTAGTCCAACTATTCATTTCATAAACTAGAAAGCTAAAGCTCAGAGAGACAAAATGGCCAGATGAAAGTCACAAAGTCCTATCCATGACAGGTACTCCTGAAGATCAAGCTTCCCTGAATCTCAAGTTAGTTTTGCTTTCAAAATGTCATCTTTACTTACTTTCAAATCACATGACATTAAGATATTATGATTCTGATACAAATTCATGTGTGTGTGTGTGTGTGTGTGTGTGTGTGTGTGTGTGTGGTGGTGTGGGGGGGGTCCCACCAGCAAGCAGCTCAACACCAGTGGGTATCCTAGAACTCAATTCAGGCTACCTGAAGCTAGCCTCGGATCCCATGGGTTAAGGATGTGGTCCCACAAAGCTTAAGCAAAACTCCACAAAGCTTATTATTGGCCTTTAAATAAAAGCATTATAAAATTCTACACGTAGGTCATGTGCATCCTACATACTTCTCTGTCTCTATACTGAAGTGAGAGATGAAAACAAAATCGAATTAAATGCGACACACTTGCCAGGTGAAAACAGAGAACTTGTAGGAATTCTCCACTCAGTCATACACATTACCTTAAGTGATTTTGTTGCTCTGCTTCCCTAAATCAAATAACCTATGGTTAGCTCTGTTAACTTGATTGCACTCAATATGCCGTATATCATACCAGACTCTTCAGGGATACAAGTAAGTATGACAGGAGGTTTTCAAAGTGTTTTGTGCCAAATCTACAATTTATTTCATGTTTTCTTTGGCAAACTCTGATTTCCCTGCTCTGACCACATACATAGAACATAAACTTCATGACAGAAGGTCAACCTAGCACAGTGCCTAGGAAAGTATCTGACACACAGGAGCTGCTGCCTCCTTCCTTGGATTCATGTTCTCCAGTTTTCATGTTCATTTTGTGATTTAAAAACATTGTGTTTAGGGTGCCTGGGTCGCTCAGTGGGTTAAGCCTCTGCCTCCAGGTCGGGTGACGATATGGGATCCAGGCCGGCATCGAGCTCTCTGCTCAGCAGGGAGCCTGCTTCCCCCTCTTTCTCTCTGCCTGCCTCTCTGCCTACTTGTGATCTCTCTCTGTGTCAACTAAATAAATAAAATCTTTTAAAATAAAAACATTGTGTTCACCGTATGTGGTATGCACATGTTCATTTTTTGGACAGTCATCCTAATCCCTTTGCTCTTGTTGAGTTATTTATTTATTTATTTAAATATTTTGTGTCAAACAGGACCTTATTAAAAAATATATGCTAAGAAAACTTTTGAAATTAAAAGCTAACCCTGTTAGTGAAAAAACAAAAAGTTTGCTCCAACAATAAAGAACTTGACTTCCAACAATTTTAAGACCTAGTGATTCAATAAATACTAAGCACCTAGAACTCAGACAGAATCCTCAGAAGTACCAGTCTTCTTTAATAACCTCAGTGATGATGCACAGATGACTAATGGAAATAACTACTTCCACATCTCCAGAGATCTAAATGTGAACCTGGCTCTGTAGCTGGACAAATAAATCAGGAAAAGCAAAAAAGGCAGAGTTGGGTTTTGTTACGCTTATGAGAACGGTGGCCACTGAGGGGGATGGCTTCTGTGTCGAATGTGGAGAAACTGGATTTCCCGGCCAGCCTGGAGGCCAGAAGTATATGACAGTTTTCTAGAGCAGTCAGTAAATTCCCATGATGATACAAAAGCTGGAAAGTGTGTGTTAACCAGTATTCTGAACTGCATTGTTTAGGGCTTTCAGCAGTTTCAGATCAAGGTGTTAAATATGGAATTCACTGCCTCCTTGGGTGGACTCTGCAGCCTAAAGAATGCTGTTCGGCTTCCCTCCACCAGTTTTAGTGAGATATTATTGACATATAAAATACGTAAGTAAGGTGTACAGTAAGTAGGATGATTAGGCACACGTATCTATTACAAAATGATAACCAAAGTAAGTAATTAACAACTTCATCTCTTTACATAATTACTATGTGTGAGTGTGTGTGTGTGTGTGTATGTGTGTGTACTGAAGACATTCACGATTACTCTCTTAACTCTCCAATATAGGTATATTTTGTTGATATTTTAGGTTTGGTTCTAGATCACTGCAATAAAGCAAGAGGTAAAATAAATCAAGTCAAATAATTTTTGTGGTTTTCCAGTGCCTATAGAAGTTATGTTTACACTGTATTGTAATCTAGGTAATCTAGTAAATGTGCAATAGAGGTATGTTTATTTATTTATTTTTTTTAATTTGTTTGACACAGAGAGAGAAAGAGATCACAGCAGGTAGAGAGAGAGGGAAGCAGACGCCCTACCCAGCAGAGAGCCAAATGCGGGGCTCGATCTAATGACCCTGAGATCATGGCCTGAGCCTAAGGCAGAGGCTTAACCCACTGAGACACCCAGGTGCCCCTAGAGTTATGTCTAAAGAAGCAATGTATGTTCCAAATGCTAACAAAATGCTAACCATCATCTGAGCTTTCATTAAATTGTATCACTAATCACAGATAATCATGATGCATATAATAATAATGAAAAAGCTTGAAACATTGTGAGAATCACCAAATGTGACCCAGGACACAAAGTGAGCAAATGCCATTAAAAAAATATGTGCTGATTGACTTGCTTACAGCAGGGTTCCCACAAAGCTTCAATCTATTAAAAAAAAAAAAATACAGTATCTGTGAAGTGCGAAAAAGCCAGGGACAATAACATGAGGATTGCCTAACTACCACACAGCACTGGTAGTCACCAAGCTGTACACCAGATGCTCAGACCTTGTGTATCTTATAGCTATGAGTAAGCGCCCTTCAATCGACATCTCCAGTTTCTGAAACACTCTCTATTTCCAGGAGTTCTTCTTTTTTGAAAAAAAAAAATTTACTTATTTGAGAGAGAGACAGTGGGAAAAAACATGGGGGGAGGAGGGGCAGAGGGAGATGCAGATTCTCTGCTGAGCGGGGAGCCTGACATGGGACTTGATCCCAGGACCTTGAGATCATGACCAGAGCTGAAGGCAGATGCTTAACTGGCTGAGTCACCAGGCATCCCTCTATGAGTTCATCTTGCTCAGATTCCACCTACAAGTGAGATTAGACAGTTAATCTGTCTCTCTGTCTGAGTTATTTCATTCAGCATTATGTCTTCAAAGTTTATGTGTGTACCACATGTTATCCATCCCATCCATTGAAAGACACTTAGGTTGTTTTCAAAAGTTGGGTATTGTGAATAAGATGGCAATAGACAGGGGGTACAGATATCTCTTCAAGACGGTGTTTCATTTCCTCCAGATACATATCTAGCAGTGGGATTGCTGAGTTACATGAAGGTTCTATTCTTAAGCTATTGAGGAAACTCCATAGGATTTTCTTTTTTCTTTCTTTCTTTATTTTTTTAAGATATTATTTACTTATTTGACACACAGAGAGAGATCACAAGTAGGCAGAGAGGCAGGCAGAGCGAGAAGGGGAAGCAGGCTCCCCGCTGAGCAGAGAGCCTGATGTGGGGCTTGAACCCAGGACCCTAAGATCATGACCTGAGCTGAAGGTAAAGACTTATTACCCACTGAGCCACCCAGGTGCCCCTCTATACTGTTTTCCATAATGACTGTACTAATTTACATTCCCACCAACAGTGCACCAATGTTCCCTTTTCTCCACAACCTCACCAACACTTACTATTTCTTATTATTTTGAAAACAGACAATCTAACAGGTGTGAGGATATAACTCTTCATGGTTTTGATTTGTATTTCTCTGATGATTAGTTAGGTTGAGCATCCCTGCCTGCTCCTTTTGGCCATTTGGATGTCTTTGGGAAAATGTCTGTTTGACGCTCTGTCCACGTTACAGCTGGACTGTTTGGGTGTTTTGTTTTGTTCTGTTCTGTTTTGTTTTGTTTTGTTTTTTTCTATTGAGTTGTAGGAATCCCTTATATATGTTTGGATATTAATTCTTTATCAGATAGATGGTCTGCAAATATTTTCTCCCATTCCATAGCTGCCCTTTTGTTTTGTTTCATATTTCTTTTGCTACGCAGAGGCTTTTTAGTTTGATGTACTCCCACTTGCTTATTTTTGCTTATGTTCCTTGCACTTTTGGTCAACTGGTTCCTTGGTTCACTGGAACCTAGTCAGGGCATGGGGTCACAAGATCCAACTGGGTCACTGGAGGGGGCAGGTGCTAGGGTGAGGGAGGGGTCTGGGATAAGAGAAGCCTCTGGGGAATCCCCAGGGTTGTGAGAGTTGACTTGATGCTGATTGTGGGATTACATTGAAGCCCGACATTCACTTTCCCCTCTTTCTCTCACAAAGTAGGTGTCTCTTCCAGCTAGCTTGCCCACGCTTGGGGGAAGGATTATGGGAGTTGTGTGAATCTAACTTTCCTAACTTCCTCAGTGGGTCTTTTTTACTTCTATGCTTCATCGTTGTGCTACAATCCAGCACCTGCAACCCTTGGCTTTTGTGAAGGTATTTTTATGCATAGATACTTGCTCAAATTGGTGTTTCCAAGGAGAACAAGCAGTAGAAATCCCTATGCCACCATTTTGCTGACATCAGACAGTTTTTATTTATTTTTTAATGATATTTCTAAAGTGCTACTTCCAAATAATAACCTTTCTGAAAATAACATTTTCTAAATAGCACCTAAATGACATTATTTCAATAATAGTATTCTCTAAATAATATTATCTATGTTATGTTATCAAATAACACTCTTACAATTCTGAGTGTTTCATTTGTCCCATAGATATTTTTTTAAATATGTGGTTCTCTGCTACTGGAAAAATTGGTGAGAACGCTGACTCACATTTCCCCATCCACTGTAGCTTTCCTGGCAGGCCAAGTGGCAGAAGACTTGAATTGGACCATAGACCAGAAACTATCTCCATAGACAAACACCAAGTGCCCCCTCCACCCCCCTCCTTCAGTATTCAGAACAATGAAATCAACATCCCAGAGCTGGTTTCCATTAAAACACATTTAAAACCAGTAAGCGTACATCTTAAGTAAATATGATGGTTTTGCATGCAATGGAAAAATACATAAATGAAGCTGAGCACCCAAGAAAGCATTTATATTGAACAATAATCATTAGAGCCTCCAGGTTGTCCATTCAAGGGGGCCACGCGGGGGAAGAAAGGAAGGCAAGGAGGTAGGACTGGGAGAGCTGTGTAGTCTCAGATGAGGTCTCTGCACGGACGGTTTGCAGAGACCAGACATGGGGTCACTGAAGCGAATGATCTATCTTATAAATTAGACTTCAACTAGTGTAAAAGCGGCTGAAATGAGGGACCAATTGTTTTGGTAGCCTGTCGGAAATCATTTCCAAGCTGACAAGGCGCCAGCAGCGTGGTGTGATCTCCCAGTCTTTCGCTCTCACGCTGGGAGAGAAGCAGAGCGGCACAGAAAAGCCTCATCATGGAGGAAGCACCGCTGCCCAGATCCTGAGGCCCAGCCTCGCCATTCTCTCCCCTCGCCATCTCCCTCCCCTTCCCCTGCCCTCCACCCTCCCTTCTCAGCCCTCCCTCAGTGGGTAGAGAATTCGGTCTTTTATGGAATCAGATTGAGTTGATATAAGCAATAGGAACAGAAAACAACATCAAAAGAAATTACTCCACCATCAAACCATCTCATAATATCATTAGTGACCTAAATTAAAGCAAGATAATTGCCCCAGCAGACAACAAGCAGCCAGGAAGAATACTAATAACACGGAGAGCGCATTCCGACACTCTGCCAGGAGCCAAGCTTGACGACAGACAGTCCTGCCATTGTTGTGCCGACCAACTGACGAACCTTAGCTCTCAAGTTTAAAAAAATTAAACTGATGAAACTCACCTGTTTTTTTGTTTGTTTGATTGTTTGTTTGTTTGTTTTCTCCTTCCTGTTTTTAGGATCCTTCTTGGTAAAAGTGGCAGCAGCAGAAGGGGGACCCGTGAAAGCTCGGCTGGATTTTGCAGAAGTCAGTGTTGTATTAAAGTCCGAGAAACGCTAAGTAAGGCATGGCTTTGGTGAGAGAACAAAAACAATGTGATTTCTGACATATAGGTCAATGGCGTATTGGCTGTGTTTCACTTCATTTTCCGTAATAAATTGGGTAAGTAAGTCCGCCTCAATTTTTTTTAACCCTCTAGTAATACCAATTTTAACAATTATGTTTCACATCAGCAACTTGTGGACATCCTAAGGTTAAAAATAGACAAAGACGGGGATGCCGGGGTGGCTCAGTCAGTTAAGCCTCTGACTTTGACTCAGGTCATGATTCCAGGGTCCCAGGATTGAGCCCCACCTGTGACTCCTTGCTCAGTGGGGAGTCCGCTTCTCCTTCCTCTGCCCTTCCCCCTGCACATCTGTGCTCTCTCTCTCTCAAATAAAATATACATTTTTAAATAGACAAACACTGAAAAGAACCTAGTTTTCTCTCCTCAAAGCTTTCTAGAGTCAAATTTGACCTGAATAAATTTGAATAAAATGACTAGCTGCAATTTCACAGATTGGGAAAAACTGGTTTCCCTCCATCCTGTATGAGAAGTCCTCATGAGGTACACATGGTGAGGCTAAAACAGAAAGCTGAGGGTCCCTTTAAGAAACCTAGCAGGATCCTCAAGCCACTATTCAAGTGACATGTGGATGTGTAGCACTCACCTCAGTTCTGCCTATGAAGGCAATGAAGATAGGGTAAAAATTAAGGTTTATCAACAATCTAAGAATTTTTATTTATTATGCTTTTCATTCAAAAGGGGATAAAGCGTACAAAAGTGTTCCATCTGCTTCCTTAGGAGTGCAGAGGAGAGAGGTCCTGTTCAGCAGGCTCCTGCAGAACTTGTTCTCACTGATGCTTAAGAGACAGCCCAGCGGAATCTACTTCCAGGGGATGTGTGTGGGCAGAGTGCAGAACTCCTTCAGGGCAGTCAAGATCTAGAAACATACACATCCTGGAGTCCTCACATAGTGCTTGACAAAGAAAAATGCTCTATAAATGCTTTGTGGAGTGAAAACTAGAAACCTTCCTTATACGCATATTGTCTTTATTTTGGTGAATTCTGTAGAAGATAGAACTTCACATTATTTCCAGAGATCTGGTGGGGACTTCATTCTTCTCTTGTACATTTTTATGGTCATTATTCCAGATCCTCCCAGTAAACAGCTCTGGTGCATCTGAAGACAGGTGTGATAGAGTGTAAAGGACTCTGCCCTGGTCAGGATGTCTGGACACTACTGTGTGGCTTTGGGGAGTTCTCCAGCATGACTGGGTCTCCCTAGCTCTATTTAGAAATAGAGATACCATCTTCCCCATGGAGTTGACAGGAAATTTAAAAAGATAATGCATCTGCTTAGTACAGTTCTTAGTAGCTAGTAACTAAATATCAGTTACACTTGGATATGACTGATATACATTGTTAATGATCATATAAAAACTAGAGTTCATGGGGTGCCTGGGTGGCTCAGTTGGTTAAACATCTGACGCTTGATTTCAGCTCAGGACAGGATCTCATGGTTCTGGGATCAAGCCCCCTAACAGGCTCCACACTCAGTGCAGTCTGTTTCTCCTTCTACCCCTCCCGTGCTTGTGCTCGCACGCTCAATCTCTCTCTCTCTGTCTGTCTCAAATAAATAAATAAATAAATAAAATCTTAGCCCACAAGCCTCAGTTTGCACTTTAGAAAATAGCCCCAAAGGATCCAATAAGTTTCCTAAATCTGTACAACAAATTAGTAATAGAGATAAGACAATAAGCCATGGCCCCCATCTCTAATCACTGCTTTTTTTCCCATCTACCACAGTGTCTCATTACCAGATCACTGTCTGAGTGTCAGACTCATTTTGATGTAGCAAACTTTTTATACCAAGGTGGAAGTATGTATCTTTAATGCATTTTATAGTCCCTTGCCTCTAGGAGGTGACCGATATATCTTGTTTTTTAAAGTTATTGAATAAATAAAATCTTTCTAAATGATCAACAGGATCAATGGTTCCAACATGGGGAAAATTTTCCACCCACGCCACCCCAAGATATTTGCAAGTTCAAATTCAAGTCTTTCAGAACTTGGGAGAGAGGGTAATATTAAGGACATCTAATGGATGAAGACCAGACAGAGATGCTGTCCATATCCCCAAATTCAAAAACAGATTTTCACAGTAAAGAATTATCCTGTCCATATTATCAATACTGCTGTGTGGGAGAAAGCTTGAACTGGATCACGTTCAGGATTCCCAAGTTATTTCTCTTTTAGTTATAAAAATAATTTGAGCTAGTTTCACCTTCACAATCATTTTGAATTCATTTGCTCTAAATAATATATAGATGATATATAAAATGATATATAAATGATATATAAAACTAGTTGTTTCAAGTGGCAAATAAAACTGGTAAAAATACTTTTGTTGTATTTGCTTCTTTTTGATTAAAATGACCTGGTTCAAGTTTAGGAAAATTAGGTCCAAAGAAGAACTTTACTTGAAAACTGGGAGATATTTCCCAATTCAGTAGTCCCCAAAAGTTAGTAAGCACCAGAAACATCTGTAAGTCTTGTTAAAATTCTATTGCTGGTCCTACCCCCAGAGTTTCTGATTCAGGGAATGTGGTATGGGAATCGAGAAGTTGTATTTTTAGTTAATTTCCAGATGATGATTCTGCTGGTTGTGGATGCCACCACGACACTCACTGAGTTAATGTCCTAATTTCATCATTAGGTTGGCTGTGTGTTTTGTTTTGTTTTAAATTCTCCCTGCTTTGTTTTGAATGCAGTGAGCAAGCCAATAGCCATTGGATTTTGATGAAACATTTAAGTGGATCAAATTGGAATTGAAAATGATCCAAGAGAATTCTATTCTTTAGACTGTTTTGTTTAGCATGCTAGCACCTATGAATAAAGTCTTCTAAGAATGCCATAGGTAGCTGGAGATGACATTCTTCCATAATTCTTTCTCTGGACTCTCTAACCTTTCTTATGTCTAAAATGTGTTACCATTGATTCAATGATAGGTTAGACATTTAGACAACTGCCAGTCTGACATTAACAGAGTTATGTACAAAAAAAACTATGTAGGTTCTGTTTATTACTTTTGCAATTAGATTTGCATACCATTGATGCCGACTCCCAAGCGTGCATTTGTGATATAGAAAAGGGAAGACAAAAATATGCCAGATCTATGGCAAGTTCCTACTTAGCCTACTTTTTCCTCTCTTGTTTACATGTATTTTCCTACCCTGTGAATCAGACAAAAACCAGGAAAAACAAGAGTAGACACTAATAGTGCTTACCCTAGCTGGAAATTTCTAGTCCACAACAGCAGGCCTGGTTTTGATTACATCTAGTAATCAAGCTGTGTACAGTATGACTTGACTTAATGCCTCAGGAAATGCTAATTTGCACATTAGAAAGCTTGACACTAAAGATTATATGATCCATTGATTTGGACAAGATGTCACAGTTCATCATATTTTTTTTTATTGTGGTACTATTTTTGAGATAGGAAAGACTCCTTAGGATAATTGAGTAGTTGGTTAATAATTGGGTAATATGTGTTTTCTAGGCATGGGTAAGAGGACAATACTACAAAAGAGAAAACAACATCTTAGTGCTGCTAAATTGAGCGAGGTAACAGTGAGATCTGTTATATATCAATTATAAAGTCCAGCAGAAATTAACTTGGCATTTCCAAAGACAGTAGATTAGATGTTTCTGGACTTTACCCCTTTTAACTCTATATGTTGATCTTGAATTCTGCAAGAGAGGAGGGCATGGAGTTTATTACTTTGCTATGATATTGGAGTCAAGAGATATGACTGCTTAACACTTTCAAGCTTATATTAGTGCAATTCCCAATTGTTATGCCCTACAGAAACCTGTCTTAGAAGTCAGGGAATACTTCACTAGTATTAAGCCACTACACACACATGCATGTGTAGGCATGTGAACACACACACACACACATACACCATTATCTGTTAAAATGTATAACAAGGAATATCAACAGTTACTTATTCCAAATACTTAGTTCTGAAGTTGTTAATTCAGTGTTAAGTGAGGTCATAGTCCAGAGAATGTGTTAGATTCATTCATTCATTTCTTCTTTTACTCATGATATATGATATATTTCAGATGTTAGCTATCGTTCTAGGTAGGGCTACCCAGATTCTGACTGGCAAATTTGTCTTTATGCATTGATGTATCAAGTAGAATTAAATATTTCAAATGTTAGCTTTTTAAATAAAGTGAGTGAAATAACATAAAATTTAACTATAAAGTAATAAGTCTGACCTTGAAGTTATATGTGACTGCATGAGTTGATTGACAATTAATAGTAAGGGAAGATTATATGAATGTTAGTAAGCATTCTTACTTTACATATTGTAATCTGCTAGAAAATATGGCCTGTGGAAAAAGTTTATTGATTTTAAAAATTGCATTAACAAGAGTCAGACAAAAATCCGGAATAGTTGAACAAAAATCCCAGACCACTTAAGAAATTTCAGCAATATTTTCTCATTCTCAAGGGATCGTGTAAAATCATAGACTTTAATACTAAAAGTGAATAAAAAATCACTGTCAAGAGAAAAATTTGAGGTTATGGTATCCTTTGAGACAACCAGAAACCTTCTGGGGTTTGTAAAACTCAGGTTGGAAACACTTCACTAGGATAATACTTTAACACAAATTTGAAAATAGAAATAAAATTAAATCTTTCATTTAGTAATAGCTCTGTGCCAAAGCCTATAATAGGCTCCGCAGGAAATAGAAACAAGAGTAAGAAACCCTGTTCCCCATCACTTAGAGACGATGGGTGTTATCTCTTAAATGGACTTTATCACATCTATTTAGACATCTGTGTCCCAAAAGGAGAATGCCATATTGGGTTTAATGCCTCACTGAGGGACGAAAAGGAAAGGAAACGTAAGTTCAGAGAGAATATACCTTCTTATAGAATGCATTGTTTGAGCAAATGAAATAGAGATAACTTGACTTTGATCATTGCTTTGCTTAACTACAACAACCCCTTGACTTCTAAGTGGCATAAGTCAGTCAGAAAAAGTCAAATACCATATAATTCCACTCGTATGTGGAATTTAAGGGAACAAAAATGAACAAAGAAACAAAAGACAAAGAAACAAGCAGACTTTTAAATGCAGACAGCAAACTCATGTTTACCAGAGGGAGGCGGAGGAAGGATGGCTGAAGTAGGTTAGAGGGATGAAGGAGGGACCTGTCCTGACGAGCACTGAGGACTGTATAGAACTGTAGAATCACTGCACTGAGAGAAGGCACTGCTTTAAAAGCAATCCCCGGTGTTGCTTACCTGTTCAGATGATTTTAGGGGTTGTGATTCAACAATTTTCATGCCTCTTGTTGAACAAACAATTCATGTTTTTAAGAGTGATCACTAAGATCCCGTTTTTTAAAAATGATTTTATTTATTTGAGAGAGAGAGAGAATAAGCTGAAGGGAGGGACAGAGGTAGAGGAAGAGAGAGAATCTCAAGTAGACTTCCAGTTGAGTATGGAGCCTGACATGGTACTCGATTTCATGACCCTTAGATCATGACCTGAGCTAAAACCAAGAGTCAGTAGCTTAACTGAATGAGCTACCCAGGTGTCCCCTAACATCCCATTTTAAATAATCTTATTTAGAAATAATGTTTAAGTTTCTGGAATGGAAGAAGCTTTGGTAAATATTTTGTTTCCTCCTGAGTGGAGAGTCATTACATAGAGATAATCTTACCAGATACAGGTAAGACACAAGCAAATTTGGATGCTGGCTCTCTTCCCCAGGAGACCAGTGGGCAAGACAGAGGGGTGTCCCAGACAGAGAATATAAGGTCCACACATTCTCTCTCCTCCAGGCAGCCTGTCCTCTTGAAGAAAAGGGAACAGGTGACTGCGTGTCCATGTGTAAGGACTGACGTCAGACATCAGGTAGCAGGACGTGGACAGTGAATGATCTATTGTTTGGGGACACCATCTAGCCTTTCCTCTGAGAGGGTAGCTGAAATAGTCCTATATCTTATTCAATGTGACCAGGTATTTAGGGATGGGGCTGCTCATAGTTAACCTACCAGTTAACCTATTTAAAAAGATAAATTGTAAGTCATACTCACTCTTACTCAAAAGTAGCCTTGGTGCATCAATGTAAACTGTTAAACTGTGACCAACTTAAAACATCCAGTTTACAGCTAAGCCTGCGGATTACAAAGCCCACTCAATCAGAAAGCCTCCTTGTAGTCTCTGGTCATGCTGATCCAAGGAGAACACATTTCAGACCTTGCTTAGTGTGTTATGTATTGCAAGTGACAAAAACCCTCTGGAAGCCTGAGATGAGGATTATCTAGAACAGGACACTTTCTAAGAGAGTGTCAAGACACCTCAGGCTTTACCATGTCTCCAAGTAGAAGCTGTTTTTCTCTAGAATTCCTTAGGTTACTGTTTCAGAAATCTGTGATCTAAGACAGAAAATGTCTCTAGATTTTTGAAGTCAAGACTGTTGTCTTCTGGATTCTGTTTCCTTTAGCCACTTCTCACTCTCTCACTTTCTGTGATGCTTAAGATACCCTGGATTGATATAGAATACTGTTTCTCACCATGTGTTTAAAGGGCAGTGCCTCTGGGGGTGCCTGGGTGGTTCATAGGGTTAAGTGTCAGACTCTTGGTTTAGGCTCAGGTCATGATCTCAGGGTTGTGAGATCGAGCACCACCTTGGGCTCTGCACTCACCAAGGAGTCTGCTGGAGATTCTCACTCTCCCTCTGCTTCTGGCACTCCTCCTGCTCACTCTTTCTCTCATATAATTTAAAAAAGAAAAAAGAAAAAGAAAAAGACACTATCTTTCAGTGAAAAGCCAAAGCTAAACACCCTAGCTCCAACATCATGTTAGTATGCATATTTATATATATATACATGCCCTCTTCCTCCCAATTCTCCTTGCACCAAACAGAAGACACAAGACTGTTTCTTTTAGTCTTTATTTTAAATCTGATCTCTAGCTATGAAGGAATGAAAGAGCATTCCTATACACACCACTATCCAGAGTACACCAGCCAGTTTGGAGAGCGGATTCCCATTGAAACGGGAAATAAACAGTTATTTTTTATAGCAAGCATGACAAGTTCGTTTCGGTTGTATTTGTCTGCAAGCTTTTGTAAAGTTGTAAGCTGAACTCCTGATAATCTCTTTGGTACAAATCATTATTTTCTCTTACATGCACATTCTGCTTTTTCTGCTCTCAGAAATTCCTTTGAGATGAACAAATGATGCATATCCTGAGAAGGTACATGGATTACACACATACATGATGTTATGGTTGTTAATTTACCATACGATATCAACATCAAAATGAGGATTGCCATTTGCATGGGAAATATTGTGATTTTTTTTTTTTTTAAGTAAGGATAATTTCAATCTTGGAGAAGAATTCTTTTACTCAGAATGCAATGGGTAAGAGTGTAAGACCCAGTGTTTCCAGCCTTTCCTCTCATGCCTAACCCTTTACTCGTGTGAATGTTGCCTTTGGTTTCAAACAGGTCATTTAATGGTCTTCCCCTTCTTCCTGCCTGACTGAATTTAAACCTATCTCTAAAATACATTCAAATCAAACTTAGTGGAGACCTAAAAATCTCAGTTGCCTTTTATTCAAATCAACATTGCTACTCAAAAAAATTACTGAATCACAAATTTCTGCACTTGGAAAATTATGCACATTCTGTTTAATTGTATATAAATGAACCTAGAGGGAGCATAATTCTGTAGTTTTCAACTCAGAAAGGGAGGTGAACAGGTTTTTAGGCATTTGACTAATACAGTACTTAAGCTAGTGGCACACATTATCCCCACAGTCACGGGGCCATAACGCAGCCCTTATCCCATTGAACATTTCATTACTTGCCATATTGGAAAATTTTCTTATCTAAGACAATTGCTAAATGTGGTCTATAGTCGATCTTTTAGTACAAGCCAAAAGCCATACAAAGAATAAGAAATAAGAAACCACTGAGTTATGCTACGTTGAAAGACAGAAACCCTACTGAGAAATTCTTTCTGCAGTCCTCATCACCTATATTTTAAATGAGGATAGATAAATGTTCAAATGAAACTTTTTCCTCGGAAAACACTTGGTTGAGCTTCATAAAACTGTGTAGAGCCTGTAGCAATTCTGTATATATCATAGAAGTTTGATAAATACCTCACTGAAATAGGAAATTAGATCCTTTCTATAAGGACATATAATAATATTATATATTATACTATATTATACTATAATATATATTATATAATAACATTTATTTTTCTAACCGATTTAATATATTTTCATTTTAAGTGGCTCAAGCAAATCAGTAAGACATAATTGGAAAAATAGCCTCTTATCTTAAATTAAAAAGGCCCTACACTTGAATGGGAATTAACTGGCTTTCTAATTGGTAGTTGTAATACTGTAAGAGAAATATGGGTTTGATTTTCCTTCATGGCTCTTCATAGGAGCCTCTGAAGCCCTTGTAAAAGACCATCTTTTGTTATGCAAAATAA
Organism: Mustela nigripes; assembly: GCF_022355385.1. Classification (NCBI taxonomy): domain Eukaryota; kingdom Metazoa; phylum Chordata; class Mammalia; order Carnivora; family Mustelidae; genus Mustela; species Mustela nigripes. Next base: position 9,403,359 of record NC_081561.1, read on the forward strand.
GCGCCTGTCAACCACACCTGAGTTTATGCTAATGAGGTGACCTACGTGGGCCTCTATAGAGCTTCAGGATGAAGGCTGATTGCCAGAGGAACTAACCCTGTGATTAGATGTTTGGAACTTGCAGTCCCATCTCAGAACTCCAGGAGTTGAAGGGCTAAGGGCAGAGTTAACCATCAACGGCTAGTGATGTAATCAATCTTACCAAGTAGTAGAACTTTTATTAAAAAGCCTAAAAGATGAGGTTCAGAGGGTTTCCAGGTTGGTGAACACAGAGATGTGGGCAGGGTTACGTACCCAGATAGGGCATAATTTCCTTATGGCTGCTCTCTCACCGCATCAAAATATTATGCCCTATATATTTCTTCCATTTGGCTTTTCTTGAGATACAGCCTTCATAATATAGCAAGTACTGTACTTTCCTGAATTCCATGAACCATTTCAGCAAATTACTGAAGTTGAGGAGATCCTGGGAGCCCTCCATTTAGAGCTGGTTGGTCAGAAGTACAGGAGGCCTGGGGACTCACTAAGTCTGAAGTGGGGATGGGGGTCGTCTTGTGGGACTGAAGTGAGGATGGGGCTCGTCTTGTGGGACTGAAGTAGGGATGGGGTTTGTCCTGTGGGACTGAGCTCTTAACCTGTGGGGTCTGTTCTGACTCCACAGAATCAGTGTGAGAATTAAATCGAATCACTGGACACCTCACTGATGACCAAAGAGTTAGAGAATGGGTTGTAAAGTATGGAAAAATAACACATTTGGTGTCAGAAATGTTGCAAGTAACAACAGATCATAGAAACTGCCTCTAAATAGCTTCAAATTACATAGAAATAATATCTTGAATTCCTTATGTGTTCAACTTGCCAATGATTCTTAGGAGAAAAATAAGAAATTGAAAACAGTATTTTTAGCACCGCATACAATTGCTACTTTCCCCCCAAGACAGGCTAGAAAGTAGACTCCAGAATTTGCACCAGCTTTGTAAGGGTCCTATCCATCAATAACTTGGCAACTGTCAAGAAGCATAACAGAGGGTTGCTAGAGGAGGGTGGGTGGACACAGAGCCCTAACAGGGTCTGCCCTGAAATAAACCCGTCAGTACAGATGGAGAGAATATCCATGATCTTATACCTTACATCACACTCTTAATGAGAGAAAAAATAAGCAGTTGTACTATGGAATGTGAGGTTTCCACAAAAGCAAATATGCATTTACAAAACTATAAAATTGATTAATTTTATTTCTTTTTTTAAGATTTTATTTATTTATGTTGTGAGAGGGAGAGAGAGCACAAACAGGGGGAGTGTCAGGCAGATGGAGAAATAGGTTCTGCGCTGAGCCAGGAGCCCGATGTGGGACTCAATCCCACGACCCTGAGATCATGACCTGAGCTGAGGGCAGATGCTTAACTGACTGAGCTACCCAGGAATCTCTGACTAATTTTCTTCTTGTGGTTTATTCTACCACACATGCTTAAATAGCTCCACATATACAATGGATGGATAGTAGATACTGTTTTGTTCTTCCTTATTAATTATTTCAATTAGTAGTGCATGTCTGCTACATACCGTCCACCTCTTTTAAAATATGAATTATATTATATGATTCAGATGTGAGACCAACAGGTCAGGACACAGCTGTCATTAAAATAATAATAATAATAATAATAATAATAATAATAATAATAATGTTATTCCATATTCCAATAGAAAGAGGGACACACCTGGTCAGGGAAGTACCAGAGCCAGTCAGGAGGCAGAGGGTACAGGATACTCTGGCAAGAGCCTTTGTTGTGTTTTCTGTGAGAAACGAAGAGTGACATAGAATAAGCTGATTGAGGACTGGCTAGTTTGCATAAGTTCAGCTGGCTTTGGGGTGTAGAGGCTGTTGCCAGTTGTCTGGTACCTGGCCATGGCGTCATCAGAGCAAGGGGATACTGTCTAGGGGTATAAGAGAAGTAACCAGGATATGGGACCTCAGTTGGTGATTTGCATATGAAGGGCATGCTCTCAAGCAAGTGTTTTGCTATCCTTAAATGTGGATTTTGTCCCATAGGAATCCAGAGAAACTCAATATAATGGAAAGCTAACTATTGTGACAAGTGACCGCTAGCGACCACAGACAAGCAGGGGTTGACTCTACCAGCATGAACATTTCATCATGAGTGGGAGTGGGGTGAAGAATGGAACCATATTTTACTCCTTGGAAGCATTATGACGTCTTCAAATGTTTGCATAACCAGCTACCTTCATTTTAAAAGATGAGTTGCAACTCCATTTGTCCTGTGAGAATTTGAAGATCATAAAATTTCCATCAGGGTAGGAAATCTTAAAAAGGAAAAGTTTATGAGCTCTTGCTACAACAAATAAAACTGACAGCAAACCTTTTCATCTATCTTCATCAATCTTTACCTAAGATTATGTATGTGCAGACCACACCTTAATAGCAGCCTGGCCTAAATTTCAAAGAAAATTCCTAATAAATATTAATAGGCCTAGGCAGGGTGATAACTGTGTCTTATATTATTATATATTGTCTTACATTACTTACTTACCCACCTCCCCTCTTTCAACCACCCATTTGTTCTCTATCTTTATGAGTCTATTAGTTGGCTTAGTTTATGTGTTTGTTCATTTGTTTCATTTTTTTAGATTTCATATATAAGTGAAATCACATGGGTATTTGTCTTTGTCTCACTTATTTCACATAGCATATACCTTCTAACAGACCAGTAATGAATAAGGAAACTGAATCATTATTTGGTCTGTTCAGATTTTCTGTGCATCATGATTCAATCTTGGTAAGTTGTATGTTTCTAGGAATTTATCCATTTCTTCTAGGTTGTCCAATTTGCCGGTGTATAATTGTTCAAAGTAGTCCTGTAATCCTTTGTCTGTGTATGGTATCAGTTGCAATGTCTCCTCTTTTATTTATAATTTTATTTATTTGAGCCCTTTCTCCTTTTTTTTTTTTTTTTTTTGGTGAGTCTACCTAAACATTTGCCTATTTCATTCATATTTTCAAAAATATGATCTTAGTTTCATTCAAATTTTCTATTATCTTTTAGTTTTCTTTCATTTACTTCGATTCTGAATTTTTATTTTTTATTTTTTTAAATTTTTTAAAAGATTTTTATTTATTTATTTGATAGAGAGAGATCACAAGTAGGCAGAGAGGCAGGCAGAGAGAGAGGGGGGAAGCAGGCTCCCCGCTGAGCGGAGAGCCCGATGTGGGGCTCGATCCCAGGACCCTGAGATCATGACCCGAGCTGAAGGCAGAGGCTTAACCCACTGAGCCACCCAGGCGCCCTCGATTCTGATTTTTTGTTTCTGTTCTTGTTTGTTCTTCTTTTTCTTGTTTGTTCTTTTTTTTTGTTTGTTCTTGTTTATTCTTCTTTTTCTAGAAGTAACTAAAAGCAAAAACAGAAAGAGATATCTGTACTACCATGTTAATTGTAGCATCATTCATAATAGCCAAGATATGGAAACAAGGTAAATGTCCATAGACAGGTGAATGAATTAGGAAGATGTGAAATTGCATATATTATTATAGTATCTCTATATATTATACATTTTCATCTGTATCTGTCTATCATCTATCATCTACAGAGAGATTATTCAGCCATGAGAAAAAGGATAACTGCCATTTGACACAACTTGTGTGGACCTTGAGAGCATTATGTTAAGTGAAGTAAATCAGACAAAGAAATAGACTAAAATGAGAGTTACCAGGGGATGAGGGGTTGAGGAAAATGGGGATATATTGGTCAAAGGGTCCAAATTTCTAGTTATAGAATAAATAGATTCTGAGGATCTATGTACAACATAGTGATTATAATTAATAATATTTTATTATATACAGGAAATTTGTTCAAAGAGTGATGTTAAATGTTCTCACCTCACACACACAATGATAATTATATGACATGATTTAGGTGTTAGCTAACTGCTGTGGTGATCATTTTGGAATATATAAATGTATGGAATCAGCACATCATATATCTTAAACTTACACAATGTTATATGTCAATTACATCTCAGCACAATTGGAGGGGAAAAAAATAGAAATACCCCTGTAGAGATTACAGCTGTCTACCCCTTTGAATAGGATTTCATTTTACAATGAATTAGATTTAATGGAAGGCCATGTGTATCTGAATGGTGGGGATGCTGTATTGGACCCATCCTTCTTTCTTGCTCTTAGGAGCACTTCTCAGTAAAGATCTTGCACACAAGACTCTCTTTATGTGTGTGTGTGGGGGGGGTGGTAGGATAGAACATAGGTTTTATCAGTGGTTCATATACATCATTGTTTTTTTTCCATCATGAAAAACCTAAGAGTTAGATAGTAGTATGATCTTTATAAAAGAAGAACTGAAGTTTACAATGTTTCCCACCTTTCTTGCCTCAACTGAATTATTATCTTCTAATAATACAACTTATATGTCATCCTTCTCAGGTATGGTTGTGTATCCATTAATTCAATGATCTATTAATTCTATATCCAGAGAATATTTAATAAGTGGCCAATAAGTTCAAGACTCTATTCTAGGTATGGAGATCTAAAAGTGAAAAAAAAAAAAGCCTAAAGCAATCTCTTCTTCTTTGGAGCTTATACTCTATCCATGGGAGACAACAATTAGAAGAAAGGTGGGGGGAGGGGTGCTGGGTGGCTCAGTGGGTTAAGCCTCTGCCTTCGGTTCAGGTCATGATCTCAGGATCTCAGCAGGAAGCCTGCTGTCCCCGACCCTGCCTGCCTCTCTGCCTACTTGTTACCTCTGTCTGTTGAATAAATAAATAAAATCTTAAAAAAAAACCCTAAAATAACAAATAAATAAATAACGAAAATAACACCAAGTAACGATTAGGTACTGTGGGCTCATTTGCTCAACATCTATGCCAATGACTTCTAGTGCATTTTCCTAGTGGGAAAGCCAAAAGTTTTACCTCAGATTCACTTGAAGTAATGTTGTTAATGTGACTTTAGGTTTTATAAAAAGTGAGATCAGAAGACAGCAAGTGAGACAAAGAATAGGACATCCATTTCACTTGTGCAAATCACAACACAGCTGCACGTTCCTTGAGCTGGAAGCTCTAAAACATATATTCATCAGGTAGTTGACAACTTCCTGGATGTGACAGGGGCAACAGATCCTTTGGTGTCCTACTACTAGTAGTTGTGGTATGCCCTTATATAACCTCTCAAAACAAGAGCTATTGTGGCTTAATTTGAAATTGATTTAAATCACTCCATCTTTTGAACCCTGACTTAATGTGACAGATCCTGGGTGGAGAACTGAATGTCAGAAAGGTGAATTGAAGTTCAAGATGAATGATGCAAAATTCCTGCCTTTGCAAGAGTTTACAGGCCAACTGTAATAATTCAAGATCATATATGTGACAAATAGAAGCTCAGGAACTCTGACCTTGGAGCAGCATCCAGGGAGGAATGACTGCTTGCTTCTCTATACTCCTGCACATTTCCATCACCTCTCCTGCCTGACTCCTTCACGATAGCCTTCCTATTAAAGACAACAAAACAGCAAATTCTGGCACATGATTGGTGCATTAGAGCATCACAATTTCTCTTGCATATGCCATGCCTCATCATGTATGCCAAAGATTAAAATACCATCCTTGGAAACGCTGGAGAGAAGCAGACCATTACTTTGACTCAAGTCCTAAGGATACATCATTCTGGCTTTATGTCTTCATATTTGGCATGATGTCCTATTTTATTCTCTGTCACTCAGTGCTCCCGGGACATCTGATATGGGTCAAACTGTGGAAAGTTCATTTTAGATTACTCTTTTTCTCGCTTGTCCTGTGCTGCCTGACAGGCTCCTTCCAACTGGGTCCTGGTATGAGGAGCTCTCCCTAGCCTTAGGAGCTAACAATCTGGAGATACTCCTACAGCTAGTGTCAAAGACTATAGAGGTTTCCACTCACTCACACTATGGAGTTAATTTGCCTTCATGACCTGTCAGCCTCTAGAGATCACCTAATGCCATCTCAGTTGCAACATAGGTCTAAGAATGACAACCATTCCCAGGCAGCTAGCTGCATCATTCCATCTTATCCTAACGGACTTCAGGAAGATGGGTCCTGCTCTCACTGTGGTCATTTATGTCCAGAAAGATCAACCACACATTTTTATCTTTAAAGATGAAGAAGTAATTGTTAAAATGATATCTTGTTTACATTATTTTGGTGACAGCTCAGTTGCTGGAAATCTTGGGTAATAAGGTGTTCAGTATTTTTTTACTGAAGTATAAATGATATACTATATCCTATTAGTTTCAGGTGTGTATCTTAGTGACTTGATATTTTATACACTACACAATGATCCCCATGATAAGTCCAGTTATTATCTGTCACCATACACAGTTATTATAAAATTATAGACTATATTCCCTATGCCATAGATTATATCCCCATAACTTATTCATTTTATAGGTGGAAGTTTGTAGCTCTTATATTTCTCCACATGTTTGCTCTGCTCCTCAACCCCTTCCCACCCTGGTGACCAAAATTTTTTTCCTGTATCTATGAATCTGCTTCTGTTTTGTTCTCTTTATTCATTTGTTTTGTTCTTGCTTGTTTTTTAGATTCCATGTATAAATGAAATCATACAGTTTTTGCCTTTCTCTGACTTATTTCTCATAGCATAATACCCCCTAGGTTCGTTCATGTTGCAAATGGCCAGATTTCACTCTTTTTTTATGGCTAAGTAGTGTTCTCTTGTCTATACATACCGTATTTTCTTTACGCATTCATCTATTCATGGACACTTAGGTTGTTTCCATATCTTGGCTATTGTAAATAATGCTGCGATGAACATGGGGATGCACGTATCTATTCGAATTGGTGTCTTTGCTCTCTTTGGATGAATACCCAGAACTAGAACTACTGGGTCGTATGGTATTTCTATTTTAAATTTTTTGAGGAGCCTCTACTATTTTCCACAGTAGCTTCACCAATTTACATTCTCACTAACAATCTATGAAGGCTCCCTTTTCTCCATATTCTCATCAACTTTTGTTATTTTTTGTCTTTTTGATAAAAGTCAATATGATGGGTGTGAAGTGATATCTCTCTGTGGTTTTGATTTGCATTTCCCTGATGATCAGTGATCTTGAGCATTTTTGCATGTGCTTGTTGCCATGTGTATGTCTACTTCAGAAAAATATATACTCAACTTGTCTTCCCATTTTTAAATTGGGTTGTTTGTTTGTGATATTAAGTTGTAACAGATTCTTCATATATTTTGGATACTAATCTCTTATTGGATGCATGATTTGCAAATTTCTTCTCCTACTCAGAAAGTTGTTTGTTCAATTTTTTTTATAATAATGATTAAAATAATTTTGTTTTTCTAATAGGGAAGGGAAAACAGTGAGAAAGAAATGGGGAAGAAGATGCAGTCATGACCTCTAGGATAATTACTGACACTTTTTCATTTCTTAAACGTTCTCATATATTATCTTAATGAATTGCCTTGATAACCAATGATATGGTTTTTGCCTCCATTTTTATTTTTTTATTTATTTATTTTTTTAATGTTGTAAATATTTTTTTTAATTTTTTATTTTTTATAAACATATATTTTTATCCCCAGGGGTACAGGTCTGTGAATCACCAGGTTTACACACTTCACAGCCCTCACCAAAGCACATACCCTCCCC
>NC_081561.1:9416037-9421648 GCF_022355385.1 Mustela nigripes
GTTGCCACCCCAGGAAAATATGCTTTAACCAAATCAGAAGAGATCCCAAATCGTGATGGGGGAGAAAGGGGATAAAAAGAGGTTCAAAACGGAAGAAAGAAAAAAAAAAGAAAAAGAAAAAAGAATTAAGAAAAAAAGAAAATGAATAAAGAAAAATATAAAAAGAAAAAATATATATGTTAGATAAACTAGTTAAAAAACGTTAAAAAAGAAAAGGGTAAAAGTTAAAAAAAAATTTTACCAGAAGGCGAGATAAAAAAAAAAAAAAAAATGAAAAAGAAAAAAATTAAATTAACTGCAAGACTAAAAAAACTCACAGGGAGAAAGCCGTGAGTTCCGTGCTTTGCTTTCTCCTCCTCTGGAATTCTGCTGCTCTCCTTGGTATTGAAACCGCACTCCTTGGTAGGTGAACTTGGTCTCAGCTGGATTTCTTGTTGATCTTCTGGGGGAGGGGCCTGTTGTAGTGATTCTCAAGTGTCTTTGCCCCAGTCTGAATTGCACCACCCTTACCAGGGGCCGGTCTGTGTAATCCCCTGGGGTTTGCTTTCAGGACCTTTTGTTCCCTGAGTGCTTTCCGTAGAGTTCCGGAGGACGGGAATACAAATGGTGGCCTCCTGGTCTCCGGCCCAGAGAAGCAGAGAGACCAGGGCCTCACTCCTCAGTGCGCCCTCAGAGAACAGAGCCCAGTAACTCCCGTCTGCCTGAACTCCAGCCGCGCTCCAAGCTCACCGAGCCCGTGGCTGGTTCAAGGTAACCCTGAGCTGTGAGCTTACCGTCGGCTCTGTCTCTGTAGCCGGCTTTCCCGTTCCAATACCCGCAAGCTCTGTGACACTCAGACACCCCCGATCCTTCTGTGACCCTGCGGGACCTGAGGCCATGCTGACCCTGCATGGGCTTCGCCCCAGTTTAGCCTCCGGTGCGATGTCCCTCAGTGGAGCAGACTTTTAAAAGTCCTGATTTTGTGCTCTGTTGCTCCGCTGCTTGACGGGAGCTGGCCCCTCCCCCCGGGGTCTATCTTCCCGTTGCTTTGGATTCACGTCTCCGCCAGTCCTACCTTTCAGAAAGCGGTTGTTTTTCTGTTTCCAGAATTGCTGTTCTTCTTCTCTTCGATCTGCCGATGGATTTTCAGGTGTTTGCAGTCTTTAGATAAGCTATCTAGCCGATCTCCTGCTAGCTGAAGTAGTCTCAGCCTGCTACTTCTCTGCCATCTTGACCTTGCCTCCATTTTTGAAGGAGAGAGAAGAAGTTCTGAGAAGATTAATCACTGGCCTAAGACATTAAAGCAAGTGGTGAAGACGAACAGGAGAACCCTTGATACTTTCAGACTCTGTTTCCTCCTTTAGCTTTAGGTAGTAACTCCAGCTTCCAGTTCTTATCCCAGGCTAAACATCGAAGTAGAAAAGAAGATTCTATGGCTCACTTTCTAAGTTGTCAGGTTCTCTTGGTCATCGGAGTCACTGACCTTTGCAAACTCAAAACTGAGCTTCAGCTTGTCAGCTCTTTTCCAAAATCTGACTTTAACTCTAGAGATTTACATTGAAATCATGCTAAATTTAACCATCACTTTTTGAATGTTACCCATATACAATTTTTTGCTTAATAATGGTAACTAAAATGAAATACAATGAAATTCTATGTAAAAAAAGTGTTACTCTAATTATGGTTTTAAAAACTCTGCTTTCTTACCATCTCTTTCACTCAAACTGAAAAGTAGTGAGAGGCATACATACCTCAATGGTTTCAAAAAGACAGGAAAAGAGTGCTTTCAGAGTGGATTAAGGTAGATGAATTATTGGTCTTCACTGAATGCATCAAAATATGGATGAATGAATGGGTAAACAATTAAATCTCTGATTTGCCTCTTGAGCTAGATTTGAAAGCGGTTTAACTTCTCATCTTTATTTGGTTTTCAGAAAAATGGTATCAGAACTTGCTAACATAACTGTAGTAGTCCAACAGTACAGCAAATGGCCCTATGTCCTTTTAGAACCTTTGAGCAAGAGAACACTGATGCTTGCAAGTAATTGAGGGTCCTGAAAGTCTATAAAAGAAAAAAAATTTACAAATTTTATAAATTTTATATATGGAAATTTATAAATGTTACTGTGATCTAAAATAAATAAATAAATAAATAAATATATACACATGTGTATATGTATGTATGTACATGTGTGAGTGTGTGTGTGCATGTGTGTGTGTGTGTGTATAAATACATGTTTAAATAATGGTAAATTAGAAAAAGTAAGTGGGCTGTATGTTAATAAGTCTGTGCTCTAAGTGTTTTAAAGTGTTAATATATAATAAAAAAGGAAAAATTCAGTTTCCTTAGTTTTTTTTTTTTTTTTCACTTTGGTTTTTGTTTAATGGTTCATAGAACAGGAAACACATGTCCTCAACTAAACTAATAATTCATTTGCTTGTAGAGAATTGTGAAATATTTCAGCCTTTTGTCTGAATAATCCTCTAATTATGTAAGTTCATGGGTACAGAGTACACAAGTTTATGTTTTACATGTCTTCTACATTTTGCCTATGTATTTCAGATTGTTAATAATCATATATGATAAAGGGTACCATTCATGTGGTCGTGTTATTGCTAAATATAATGATGTTGGTATTTTTTAAATACCTACTTAATGAATGGTATGAAACATCAGGTGCAAGCTTATTAATTACATACACAACATATATTATATTTTACATGTATTATCTATGATGCCTTTAAAACCCAGCTATTAAAATGTGGGCTCAGAGAGGTTAAGAACTTGTCAAATGACATACACTAGAAGATGACAGAGCTGGGATGCGAGCATTATATCATGCTTTCTACCCCCAAACACCAGTCAATATAAACCTATGTACTGACATAGAAGCTAACAATGTATATAAAAAAATTAATTTTGCATTTTAATATACAGAATAGCATTTCTAAAGTAAAGATTAATAGAGTTTTTTTTAATGTGAACAAATCATACATTTCTGGATGAATAATCTAATTTATGGGAACTCTGGCATCAGTAGCACATTGAATTACAACACATTTATGAAAGATGAGATGTACAGTTTGAGATGTATTTTTCATGTTAAAAGCAAACAAAGTTACATGTTAGAATAAAATTGCTCACTAATTATAAGTCAAAAAGTACCTGTAACTTTCCTGATGTCATTCTATAATTTTTATTGTGTTATAATGACAAGTAGAGTAAGAGATGTTTTATTGGAATTCTCTGTTTTTATTTGAATTTTCATTGTAAAGACAATTTTGAGTTTGTGCTGCATCTTATGTGTATAAATGATGTCATGGCCATGAAATTATACCAGTTGTGGGAATAGTTAATGAAAAAAAAATCCTTTCATTACCTCTGGGCAGTGACAACAAACTTTGAACCTAGACCAAGAAGACAAAGAATTGGACTTGGAAATGAAGAGGGCATAGCCAAACAGTATAGGGCATAAGAAATAGAATAAAGTGGAATGAGCAAAGTAGGTAGCTACATTATCTACTTCAGACTGTTCTCCCTGAGAGTTTACTTTCCTTATATCTAAAATGATAAATTTAGGTAACACAACTGCATGGCATCATTAAAAGTTGCTAAGAGGGACACCTGGGTGGCTCAGTGGGTTAAGCCTTTGCCTTCGGCTCAGGTCATGATCCCAGGGTCCTGGGATCAAGCCCCACATCGGGCTCTCTGCTCAGCAGGGAGTCTGCTTCCCCCTCTCTGCCTGCCTCTCTGCCTACTTGTGATCTCTCTCTCCATCAAATAAATAAATAAATACTCTTTTTTAAAAAGTTGCTAAGAGAGTGAATCCTAAAAGTTCTCATCATTAGGGAAAAAAACATTTCTGTAACTACATCTGGAGATGGATATTAACTAAATTTATCATGGTAATCATTTCACAATATATGTATGCCAACTTGTTATGTGGTACAATTTAGATGTGTACAGTGTTGTATATCAACTCTATCTCAATAAAACTGAAAAATAAAATAGAATGGTAAGCTTGTATCTGATGTATATTCATATTGTAAGACTGATCCTAAGAATAATGGCAGTGGCTGTTTGCCAGACTGTGAACCCTGCAATCAAGAAGCCATGGAAAAATGAAGAAGGTGAAGAGAGATTTCTGCATTCAGAGCTCTGGCCTTTCAATGCCTGTCTCTCTTTCTTTCTTTCTTTCCGTCTTTTCCTTACCTTCCTTCCTTCCTTCCTCTCTTCCTTCTTTTTTAATAGATGATGACATGTCCTTATAGTGTTTTATGGAAGGTACATGTTGGAAAATGAGTTCTAGATTTGTCTCTACACTGACTAGTATCTTCTAATAATAATCTTGTTTTCCTATAAACATATATGCTATTTAAATATGTTCATTTTGGGTTGAGAACATTTTTGTCAAAACATGTTTTGAATATATATTCGGTTTCAACAATTCGTGCTTTAACAAGCATTTCGTTTAATATAAATGTGATGTGAATACATTTGGGAATACTTCTACACATTACTACTAAAAAGAAAATTTGTTTAGTATTTAATATTTAAAAATAACAATTATTATTTCAATATATCCAAAGAAATTTTTAAAGGAGTGCTTAGACTCATGTCTCTCTCTCTCTCTCTCTCTCTCTTTTTTTTCCTTGGCAAAATAGCCTTTCAGGTTTGATGCAATCACTTAATATTTTACAGGATGCTTTGGTTCCAAGATTTATATTCTAAGTTTGTTGATATAAAAGATTTTGATGGGACACCTGGATGACTCATTTGGTTTAGTGACTGACTCTTGACTTCGGCTCATGTCATGACCACAGGGTCATGGAGCAAGCCCCATGTGGGACTCTGTGCTGGGCACAGAGTCTGCTTGAGAGTCTCTCTCTAACCCTCCCCTCTACCAGTCCTCCTTCTCTCTCTAAAAACAAACAAACAAACAACCATCAAACAAACTAAAACAGACTTTGTTATAAATAATATTCTAGTGATCCTAGAAGAATAAAGTTTAGTTTAAGATTGTATTTAAAGCTTTCAACCTTGAAGTTGAAATGGTAATTCTACATATTCATAGCAAGGTTTGTATTTTCTAAAAAAATACATTTTGATATAGATTTCTTGAGTAATATTTTAATCTAACATTTATTTGAATTATCTATCAAACAGAAATGAAAAGATTTTTAAAAAAGGAAATAATTATGGCTGAACATGGCCGAAAGTGGCAATACAACTGCCTTTAACAACTTTGCTACCAGTATCAAAGAAACCAAGTATTTAAAATATTGCACTCTCTCAGAACTTTTTAATTTTGTGAGATCAGCAACTTTTCAAAACTCTTTGAAAGTATTTTAAATTAACCATTAAATGCTAAGTATGCTTGTGTTTATTTGAATGGACACAATAAAGCAATAGGTATCTTACATAATATGAAGAACTATCTTCTTTCTTTTTTTTTTTAAGATTTTATTTATTTATTTGACAGACAGAGATCACAAGTAGGCAGAGAGGCAGGCAGAGAGAAAGGAGGAAGCAAGCTCCCTGCTGAGCAGAGAGCCCAATGCGGGGCTTGATCCCAGGATCCTGGGATCATGACCTGAGCTGAAGGCAGAGGCTTTAACCCACTGAGTCACT